>NC_091109.1:10623586-10924673 GCF_024713975.1 Paralichthys olivaceus
TAACCTGTTGCAGTGATTGGACGTGACGTGGCGCGGCCGTACAGCCGTGCTGCCTCTTAGTTACATACTTGTACCACACTGCAGACACATAAAGATGCTTTGTTTCCTAACTGAGGTTATTACCATTCATGCATTCTTGAGTCTCCTTCAGAAATACTCCTTGTCATTAGTGAGTCCTCCTCAACCAGTTCTACAAAATACTGTTACTATTCTCTGTTGTCTGTTTGCTGGATATTGAGTGCAGAGCTTTTTAGAAACAGTCAGTGGTGCAGAGGGAATTAATAAAAAAGGTGGGTTCATCCTACCTGGTTACCTGCAGTCATGATTTTAAATGTGATGTTCTGAATAAATTATTGTTCACATGCATGACTCGTATATACGTCGAATTTAACGTTGAATGACTAAACTGCTTTTATTTTTCATACCTTGCATGTTTTATACTGTATTTTTAGACCCGACTTATCAAAATAAAAGCTCTGTTATTCAACTCGATATTGAACATTGCAGTAACAAAACTAATGTTGAGTTTTAAGTTTGTGGACAAATTGGTAAAGAGGAAGTGATTTCACGAATGTTTTGCCGTGATGGAAGGCAGCACCTGTGACTCTCATGAACGTCTGTGTTAGTTCAATCAAAATCAAAATTATCTGACGGCATTTTGTGACAGTTTGACCCAGTTACAAACCGCTGCTGTAGTTTATCCAAGGACATAGAAGAAGTTCAACTTGTTCAGCTTGACTGACTGTGAAGGCACCTCCCCCTGAATGGTTTCATACACAGAAAGACATCTATGGAATTAGTAGGTAGAGGCTCGGGATAAAAGGAAGACATCTAAATGTATGAGTGTAAAGAATCCCTTTATCAACTGCACGTCTGACCATTTATTCCTCTGTGGCCAAAAAGTAAGACCACTTGATTTATGGCAATAGCCTCATCATTGAAGCTTTAAAACCTCCCATCTTCAAAATGTCAAGATGTACGGAAAATCAGCTCCGGTTTCAGCCTCATGATAAAATATGAAAGCATAAAAATCACCACAATTGAAGATGTGAGGATTCCACATAAACCGCTGTGTCACGTCTGCTCTCTAGCTGCGTCGGCTATTTTCCAAGATGACTCCGATGCTAATAGGCGACTCGCTTCCCAGAGAGAATCTACCATTAGCCTCAAAGTCGATCCAGGATATGAAACCTTTTAACATTCCTAAGTGTCGTCTCCGAAGCGTGATGCATCAGCATGCGAGAGAGGGGCCGTCCACAGCCTGAGCCATTTATATTTAACTACACAACCCCGCGACCCGAGGAATAAGCTGGCAAAACAAAACAATCGCTTTAATAATTGGAGGACAGATGTCTTTTTCCACAGAGAGCGGCAATTAATCTTTGGAATATGCAAGCTAAAATGTCGGCTTAAAATAGAAAGTGCATGCCCTTTCTCCCTCTTCACTCATTCCATCATTTCGTTTTTCCTTTTGAGTCTCAGCGGCGGGGGCTGGAGGAATTATTTTCGGGAAATCTTTTGTTTGGACGTCACATTTTTGCCCATTTCATTCTATTTTATACTTTCACATGTTTTCTTGTCTACCTCATTCCAGAACAAGGGAATTTCCCATGGGATCATTAAAGTTGGACTCATCATGGACTCAAAGGTCGAGGTCACTGTGACCTTGTGATTTTTGTCCTAACTCAATAATTCAGACACTAATTTGAAAAAAATCATCAACTAATTTGGATGAAATGATGCAGTAATTATATTTAATATTCAAAATGTCAATGTACCTCATGTTCTGCAAAACACTGTTCTGGCCACTTTTAACCACCATAAGAGGAGAGAAGATTGCGAGAGATCGGCAGAGGCAAACAACTGTAATTCTATTTTTCCAACATGAATATGAACCATTTGCATTTGTGTAAGGCACTTTAAAATAATGCACCACTAATCCCTAATCTGACTTTGTGCCACTGTGTCATGTGAGCAATTTAAAAGTGTAATAAACAAACATTTCACACACTGTAATAAGAGTTATGAGTTCGGCTTTTCTAAATGTCTTTTCACATGATTTTCACCACTTTCCCTTTACATGCTGTTGAGCATGTAGATGAACTTCTGACACCAGCTCTAACTCCTTGTTTTATTATCTCTTCTCCTTCTTGTCACATGCGACAGTGTTTCCTATACGCTCTTCACTTTTTCAGTCGATAATTAATTAGTGTGACCAAAAATTAATTAGGGTCTAGGCCAAAGAATGCTGGTGTGCCTTGCAAAATTAATTTGTTAGATGGAGGTGGGGAGACGAGGATTAATATTCTGCCTGAGCGTTTCTGTGCGTCTGTAGCCTCTGGTTTTCAACAGAGCCGATGAAGGGAAATGTAAATATGAGACACATAAAACCTGATGACTGACTCAACGAGGATGGAAAGTACACAGTCGTTTAATCAAGCTAACAATGATTTCAAGACTTGAACCTGTGTGTTTTTACGAACAATTATACAGTAACGCTGTAAATTTTTTAAGTCACAAGTAGTTGTAAGGATTTACATCTTCATATTCAATAATTACATTACTGCATGACACAGTGGCTTGGAGCAGAGAAGTTAGCCTCTATCCAAAGAGGTGAGGAGAGACATTTCTTGGTGCCTGTTAAGTGCTCTTATTTTTATAAGTGCCCATCTACAGAGAGCCTGTCCTCTTCCTATTTAACTCGCTGTACCGGAATTGGCTGCAATTCACCTGGAGGGCAGTCACAAGGTTGTCCTCAATGAATCAGAGTGAATGGGGCTAAAAACATGTATTTCGCTTGCTTTGAAACTAAAAGGTCCACAGCTCAGTTTAAGTACAGTGAATAAAGTCCAATAAAGAAAGAACAGCACTGTTGTGCTTTGACGGCCACAACGCTCTGCTTGATTTACACAATATGGAAATCCTGGAAAGTTTCTTGCAGTTTGTGATGTCACAAATCCACACAGTAAGATATTTCCCAAGCCAATAACTATTTGACGACCACTTGAGCGCCCCCTATCCAGCCAAGAAGTCGTGAGGGCTATATAATCGGTAAATAATTTAGAAACTGAAAACCATGAAAAATAAAACGGTTACTATGATACAGGTCTGCCTGACATGAGGAGCTCTGCCATTCTGTCGCAAAATAGAATCAAGCTTTCCTTGATATCTTGTCTCGGTCCTCTGCAGATGTGACATCACAAGTGTCCTTTGATGAAAATTGTTTTTTTTCTCCAGCACTGCAAATAACTTTCCCAGGCAGCAGCTTGTTACTACAGATATCGACCGTAGGCCGGCTGCAGTGAGGTTAACAGTTGGTTTGGTTGATGGTTTCGGTTGCACACTTGTTTGTGTGGTTCGTATTTTTGCTTTTCAGTGATAAGTACTCATGTTGGTTGTGTCAGCCATAGTATGGAACATAACTTTTTTTTTAATCCTCACCTTATCAGAAACTCTGTCATCACGTTTTCCACATTACAACAAAGACCCAATCCTGAATGGTTCATGAAAATGGATAGGTTGGTGGGAAACCTGTATCACTCTCTAGATTTCTAAGACAGAGATGAGGTGGACTGATGTGGACTCACAAAAGCAATCCAGTATGGATTGACCTCTTCTTTTCATACAGAAATTGCAATACGAGTTTGAAGTCAAAATTAAAACACATCTTGTCACGAGGCTATCGTCATCTCTCTTCTTCTCTCTGCCAGGCAGGACACACAGTCTGGAGGCAGTTGTCATGGTGATTAATGCAACTGCACACTGTTAACCTGTAGAAGGGAGAAGAGGACTTTTCAAAGCACCACAGACCTTGACTCTAACTAATGACTGCCTCAGCTTGCTGCCTATTCAATAGTGGCAGAAATTGAAAATCATACTGGCTTTTATGAAGCCTGACGTCTCGCTTAGATGTCGTAAAATGAAATTCCCGCGCTATGGATTGCAGAACAGCTGTGTGGTTTGTGGAAAAGACTTTTGGAAGTGGTCTGGAAACAGAAGCTTTCAGGAGCAACAAGTGACAATGCAGTTATTTTCTGGCCAGGGCGACTCGACGATGACATGAAGCCACATAGCAACAAGTTATTTAGAAATGACAGCTGATGCCATGACATTGCCGTGACAACTGGGATCGTTAGTGTACATAAACGGCGAACCATTGCATCTTTACTTCTGAAAGCAATGTGACCCACCAGGAATGCATTAATGAGTGGGAAAGGGCAGGCAAGAAAACAAACATTACACCAGGGACCATTATGTGGGAATGCGCTCTCACCTCTCTCTTGACCGTTCGACCCCAGGCTCCAGAGGCTAACAGTGTATTTTGGTCCATCCTCCTCCCGAGTGCACTGCTGCTGTCTGCCGGAGTGACACAAGCCAGAGACTCGCGGAGGGAATCTAATTACAGAGACAATTATGATTGTGACCCAGGCCGACCCGGATTTGTATTCAAATGGACTCATTTACCTTGAGCTGCAGAGATGCATCTGCAGAGGACTGAGTGTGAACCCGGAGACTGGTGTGTCACTCAGTCTCTTTGTCTCTTATCACTGATGAATGTGCTTATGAGTCAGCTGAATTCCTTCTTTTATGAATTAATTTAAACCAATCCTTATATTGTTACCCATCCCACCTACATTCTAATTCAACAAACGTCTGTGTGTGGAACACGTACATTATCTCGCCAACAGTTCATCTTATGGGCTTCACACTTGGCATGTGTTTTCTTAATGGCCCAAGGAAGTGCAGTGTTGAAATTTAATGTGATCGAATGTGACTTGACCTTGCAAAATGATTGGGACAAATTTGAATAAACAGGCGACCAGCTCTCTGTAGCCGTCAGTGTGCCTTCAGTCTGTGGACTGAGTTGAACATGTCTTCTTCTATGGCCTCTGATTTATTACAGCACGGATCGACAACTGGCTTAAGCCCGCAGAGCAAAATCATTGCCACATGAGTTTTATGATTTGATTATTTTTATTTCACCAGATCACACTGACACAGGCATTCACGGGTGCTGATCCCCGTCATGGCAACATCATTCATTCATTCAGTGCTTTATATTGAGCTGAACTGCAGAGCTTTTACTTTGAATATAAGTAGTTTTTGTCCAATACAAACCATACAGGTGAACAGTGACAGTTTTCATTCTATGAAAAACATTGACTTTTAAATCTTCGATGCAGATACACCAGGTAGGATGTTTTTTTAGAAAGATTTTTAACTCCACTCTGCTCCATAGACTGTTTATAAAAAGCTCTTCACACAAGGTCCAGCACACACACAATAAAAAAGTGACAGTATATTGTCCAGCTACACCAGAGCATTACCACAGGCCAAGCTAACAGCCCATTCCAAACAGGCAGGTTTAGAACGGGCACTGCACTGGGATAATTATATTTGTCAACTGTCAACAGAATCATATTATGATGATACTCCCCCTCCCCCATCCCCGCTGGCTCTTATGTGTCCCGCACAAATCTCCTCCCGAGTGTGTTTCTTTCTTTTTGGGGTGAGGCAGGCTCTCGCTAAGGATTGCATCTCAAATTTCAAAAGAACTGATGATCTTACAGTTTCGGTCAGAATTTAATCTCCGTCGAACGGTGGAAAAAAAAAAAAGAAAGATCTGCAGCTCTTCATGTTTCTGGGCCTTAAATACAAAACAAAACAGGAGAGGAAAAAAAAGACACAACTTCAAATCTGCCTCACTTTGTTGTGGGCAATGTTCTCAGATCCTCTCTCATTTCTGCAGCTAATTGCAACATGGTAATTAGGTGTAGAGTCTAATTTACCATGGGGGTTCGTTTAAGGAAACATGCATTATTCAAGGAAGAACCCAGGGAGAGGAGGAGGAGGAGGAGTAATGTTGGGATTGCAGAAGAACAATAGTACTGATGATACTTGCCTTGGCTTTTGATGATAACAGTGACAGTGAGGAGTGAAATGGGCTCGACAGCGTATGAACAGATAGCAGCAATGATGATGATGATGGTGGTGATGATGGTGGAAACAGCGATGATAGCGATTATGGCACACATGTGGCAGCGAACGCAGCCATGGAGCTCGGCAGCGGGGGGACATAAAGGAGAGTCACTGACCTCAGATTTCAGTCCTATTTCCCCTACAAGCCAAGTCCTAATAGACTCCATTAACCGAAAGACAGGGAGGGAGAGAGAAAGCCCTGACGCTGGAGCTTTCAGAGTAAAGACTGCATATGTGATGACTTGCAGTCTGACTGACTGAATGAACCGGGCGCAGAGTCTGATAACCTCCTCTTTCCTGATTATTTCCCCTCATTTAACTCACTGTGTGCCTCCATCACAGTCCATTTTCTCGCGTGTGTGTGTGTGTGTATATGTGTGCGTGTGAGACAACCGCAGGCGAGGCAATCTCTCACTCCTGCCCCGCGTCTGTTAATTCACAGCAATTTTGGATAATGATTTATTTTACAATCCACAATTGGAAGGCCTTTCCGCGTGAAAGCGAATGATGAAATAGAAATCTCTTTGCAATTATGTAGTGAGAGATAGTCACATTCATTGAGATTCACTGATACATCTGACGTGGAACACGGCGACGCTTTGAAATGATTGTGGATAACGCTCGTCGTCCTTTGTCACCGTTACCAGCTCAGTTTAGCACATGAGAATAAACTTTCAAAACACACTCTGCTCTGTAAATACTTGAATTAGCTCTCAGCCGATGTAAAGAATGATGGAGATTAGTTTTCCTGAAAAACAAGTAAGAGGCTTCTCATTTCAGTTGATAAGAAATGGGACATATTCCCAAAAATCTGCATTTTATCAAATTATCCAGTGGCTGAGGCGGTTGCTTGGTTGTTCATTACCACTACTGACTTTTTCATAAAGTATCAAAAGTACTTCTGTTCATGTTATGCTTAATTTTACTGTTTTATAATTAAAACCTGTCTAGACTTTTAAATGCCCAATATAAATCTGTTCAAATTCATTTATAACATTATTCTTATCGATATGATGTTTTTTTTTGCATAAACTGTTTTAATCTATAAGGTAACTAGCAACTAAAATGCACTTTGCACTGTGGGGTTGGGTTCATAAAAGGGTTAGGGTAGAGAAATTAGGGTAGAGTTTTTTATAGTGCAGCTTATTTTTTCTCAGTATCAGGTTTTTATAAATGTGTACACTGGCTTCTGTTCTGTTTACATATTCAGGTTGAAACTGCAGGGGGGGGTTTGCTTTTACACAAAGTGAAACATAAGATTCAGCCCATCTCACCATCATAATAATGTCCCCATACAAAAAAATACATAAACAGATAATATATATTTCAAAAAATTCAATTAGTAAAATACTGGATGTTTTAAGGTATTTTGGTCTAATACACACATATATTGTGTGTACATATATGTGTCTGTGTGTATTTTATCACCATAATGCATCTTTCTATTCTTTCATGTGAAGTCTTTATTTGAAACATTAAGTAATAAATGTCTACTGTATAACCTTTTACCTGAAATCTAGTGGAGCACAAGAACCGAGTAGCATACAATAGAAAGCACAGGTAATTATATTTTGTACTCAAGCACAGCACTTGATTGAATTGACTTTCCACAGCCATTATATGTACAAAACCTCCCCAGGCCTCACCACTGTCATGGGATTCAACCCTACATGTGATGCACTCCCCTCAGACATGGAGATAAGATGTGTGACATCCAAAAGTGAATAATCGTTCCCACTAATCCACTGGGCTTTAGGCTGAGTCACAGTATCGATGTGGGAAAGCACATGGAGGACGTGCACTCTGCGTACATCAAAGAAAGAATGCTGAACTTAGTGCCACATTGACCAGAAACTTTATCCATGATGGTCCACTTCACAAGGGGATGTTCCCCATCTCTCGTCAGGATGTGATTCAGCTGCGTGGAAGTAAAACGCGACATTTGCCCGACTCCGACTTCAGAGGTTAAAAGAATCGGAGCCTCTAAGATTTCTCTCTCTGGGTCAAGTGAGGAGTTTGGACTTTTTTGCGGGTCGTGTTGCTCGTCGTCGTTGTTCCTCGTTGAAGTCTACAAATCAAGTGGGGCACTTTTGGGGAGATCAAGGAGCTGCGGAATTTTAGGCGAACCCCCCCCTGCAAAAAACATTCTTCACCACTCCAAAGCGGGGAGGTTCTCTAGAGCGAGCTTAATTACCAACTGCAGGCGAAGCTTCATTTATAAACCACAGGGCTTTTACTGGAAATCAGACGAGCTAATAAGTTGCCGGCCCATTCTAGGTCATCAGCATCATAAGCAGGAGAGCAGAGAGCTCGTTGGTTTTTCCCTTTTATATGTATATATCTTATTTTCTTGTTAGTTTGTAACTTAAAGTAGGGCTCTTTTGGTTTATCCACTGCTGTTTTGTATCATTATCTGTGTCAAGTAGAGTAATTATCTTACAAATGTAGAAAAGCGGGCTTTCTAATTAAATGCCATGGGCTGTAAGCGATGGAGATAAATTATTTATAGTGCTTTGATGAGAGCTAGCTAGCTCTAAGGAGTGAACAGTCAGATGTTTTTCAGGATTGAAACCACTGCAGAGATTTTCACAGAAACTTTTCAAAATGAGAAAAAAAACCTAAAAACGCTAGATCTGAATGTTTGCTACGGGGAGCGACGTTTGTCAGGTTTCCGTGTTTAGCAAACACTTTCTCCAGAGATGCAATTTGCTCATTCGAGGAGAGATATTTTCATGCTGGTGTTTACAAGTCAGGAGGAGGTGAGGCCATGTAGTGCTTCTGGCAGCAGCAGCAGGTACAACCGTTTAACACAAGCTGTCTGCTGCACAAAGACTCTGGTAAACACTTGCGGTTCTGATGCATTTTTTAAGTGACAAATTCAAAATGTCAGATATGCACCCTCGCTGCTCACACCCTAGACCCTAATCTAATTTTGTCCGTATTACCGGAGGGCAGGGTGCAGCTGAAATGCAGCCACTCGCCCTCAACAAGCTGCAAACCTCCCACGGGCAACAAATAATGATAAAAAAAAAAAAGCTTTCACAATAATGAAGCACGAGCCAAAGTCAGATAAGAATTTCTTATTATTCCAATAAAAAATACATTCATACAGAAATATAACAATTTTGCAAAACAATTTCAAATAAAAATTTCATAAAGCAAAAACATAACAATTTTACAAAAGTTGTTTTTTTTTCTTTTTATACAAAGATTCAGTTGAGAACAAAGAGCTGTGTGTGTGTGTGTGTGTGTGTGTGTGTGTGAGACAGAGGAGTAGTGGGATGAAAAAGGATGATGGAAAGTGTGAAAGATGCGAGCAAACATGGGGCTAAATCAAGGCTCAATTACCACTTGAACAGTATTGGCTGCTGCTTTCCCAGAATGGATGTTCCTTCTCTTTGCCCACAAAAGGCATCGCCAGCACTCCCAAATCTATCGGAGCAAGCAGTTTCAAGTTTGTACTCATCGTGTCTCTTTCACCTCGCTGATCTGAAATCCATATGTTGGAACACGCCACAGTGCGACTTGCTGCAACATCGAAAATTCCAGCAGCAAGGTCACTGATCTGGAGCGGAGGCACTGATCACTGTATCCTGAAGCAGTAATAAGTGTAATCCCTACAATTATTTTGGTCTCCACCTTCTGTCCAGTATCCATCCACCTCCAGTGAGAAAAATTGAAGAAAGATTTTTAGGAAATAACATCATTGACGTTCTTTTTTTGAGGGGGGGCCAAATTTCCATGTGCAACATCGATGCTTGATCTTTATCTCCTCCAGAGAACCCACCTGCCCCCCCTCACTCCTGTTTTTTTTCTTCATATTACTGTTGCAGCTTGGCTAAAACAACGCTCCCCCAGACAGGTCAATAACCAACCTACACAGTCAGCAGTCTGTGACAGATTCCATGCCAACAAAGCCTTTAGCAATTCATTACCGCGAGGCAGTACAAGGCAAGGCCTGTCCGACTGCGGCCTGTTAATTACAATAAATCTTTAGCGTTTTCTTCTGTCCCACTTGCAGCGATGGAGGGACGGAGCGGGGGACAGGGTGCAGAGGATGGTGATGGTGGAGGGGAGGGATACAGGGTAAAAAGGAGCAGCACTGTATGAGCTGAACTGTGAGAAAAACAATGTGTTGTCTAGCTACTCTGGTTATTTTGTACCTTGGAGCCGAGTGTGATGGACTTGAGTTCATACTACACAGTAGTTAACAGCATTAATAAATGAATTTAAGTGCTCTAAACATACAGCATTTGTCTTATTTACATGTTCTGACTCCAATGAGTGTGATGCACGTCAACTGAGCTGTGTCTGAGTCAAAAGAGGCAGGAAAAAAAAAAAGCGATTGAATTGAGAGAGGTACTTTTCGGAGCATTTACATTTAACACAATTAACCGTCGGAATAGATGCAGGCAGCTTTCATTACACACAAAGAGGTGTGAGTTAATTTGTAATTGAGCCTTAATCAAGCTTGTCAAATCACCCATACAACAAATGTGACTTCCCGAGGGGGGGAGCGAAAACAAGCGCCGCCACGGGGCTGAGTCACTTGCATAAGGCACCATTAAGGTCAACAGTGCATTATTAAGATAGAAAAGGAAAGTACAAAAAAAAACAAATCAAAAAGTGTTCCTCAAGGCAAAGGATGAATGAGGAGAAAATCAGCAAGCAGCGGTGACGTCTGCAGCCGTGTGAAGAACCAGAGTGAAGGGAAATGTTTGATGATGTCGTAAAGATGAAGAGGAAATCATCGGGGCGTTTATGTACAATATTGTAACATTTAAAACCGTTTGCGTTTTAGCTGCACTTTTATTGAAAAGAAAATCTATTTGCAGTCCTGAACCAGTTGGAAACAGGAAGTGAACAAACCCTAGAACCATGCAACACCTGTCTATGATACTGAAGTTATAGTATAGTTGTGTTTTATACCTCTAAGCACACAGCTTATACAATTGGGACTACAAATGAGCTTTGTAGCATGTAAAAAAATAATAAACCAGGCTACGTAACACATTGCACATTTAGTAGCTGCACCAAAAACACCAAAAAAAAAAAAGCTCCGGTCATACAGTGACCAAGGGAGTGAGGAGGGCAGAGGGGGAGAGTTTTGGTCCTGGGTCACAGACCAGAAGGGGGCACATCAATGCTCTTTTTCTCTCGAGTCAAACCCAAGGAGACTTCCCCCTTCTCCTCCTCCTCCTCCACTAAGTCTGGGTGTCAGACAGGCAGGGCAGGAACTTTCTCCCTGCCTCCTCCTCACACTGCCACCAGGGGAAACACTGGTAGGAACCTTTCCCCCCAGAAAACCCCATTCAGTCCACAGCACATTGGTACCAGCCCCGCTCCATCAATCCATCTCTTCTCCCAGAAACCCTTGCTCTCTTTCTCCACGGGGGCCCGGCGGCCAATCTCAGACATTCACAGTGCACACATGCTTACCTCAGACAGGTTTTTTTTTTAAGTACCAGTGTATCTGCTGTCCGGGAGATGTCCCCAAAACATCATGCACCATACATACAAATCATTCACTCTGTTTGCGTCTTTTTTATCTTTTTTTTTGTCTTTTTGTGTGTGTTTTAAGTCCTTCTCAATGAAAAACAAAGTTCTTCCCCCATCCATGATTTTGTCCTCTTGTCGCAACAGACAACCTTCAGAGCACCTTTCTCCAAAGAGAGGTCCCGGAGGCACTGGGTTTCAGTATGGTGCAAAACAGCATGCTTTGGCTGGAACACACTCCCGCTACTCTTGCTCTCTGGGACAGTTCAACCAAGAGACCGGATCGGGAGAGACGTCGGCGTTTGTTTTCTTCTTCTTCTTCTTAAAAAAAAAAAAAACGTCCACCCCTTCGCTGCGACGCTCGCTCGGCGCTCGCCCTGTTCTCTAGATGTGCCTCTTCATGTGAAGAGCCAGATGGTCTGACCTGGAGAAACATCTGGGAACAGGAAGAGAGGGGGGGCAGGAAGTCAGACATGTTGTACTGAACGGAGGAAGAAGCTTCTTGCTACAGTGATTTTAAACATTAATGGTGTAGAACTCATGCTTTTTAATGACGTGAGGTAATAACTGAACAAATTCCTATTCAGAAGTGGCTCATTGAGACCAATTATCTCCTCCTAGTTTTTAGTAAGAGCCTGATGTTGACATTCGGGGGCTTTAAAAATAAAATTCCAAAATTAAGTGAGCTGATCGTAAATTTCCACAATGAATTTACTTGTTTTTATCATTAGCCCACATCCACACATTTCAGTAAGCTAGTATGGGCCCATATTTACACATGTTGAGCTAGTCATCAGTTCAGCTCTAATTAAGGGTATGGTCACACACACATTAATGTGAAGCCAATATCACAGGTCAAAGTTCATCAAAGTTGAACTCCATGTGAGGCCTCGCTGTTATTTGCCCCACCACAGGAAGCAAATGTTTGATTTGCCTCCTCAATCCTTCCGATTGGACGAGAAAGTAACAAACATTTCTGCATGTGTGACCGGGCCCTAAAGAGGCCTCAGTGTCTTCAGTCTTTGGAGACATAATACAAGTCTGGCTTACCTGTCACAGTGACTGCATTTAAATGGCTTTGCCCCAGTGTGCTTCCTGAAGTGTCTGGTCAACTCGTCGCTCCGTGCAAAACGCCACTCGCAGCCCTCCCATGAACATCTGTACGGTTTCTCACCTGCAGGGGGATATAACAGGTGAGTGAAGCTCCAAGTCTGGACTGAAACTGATGCAGCACGTTTTCTCTGCTCGGGCAATGATTGGTTGGCCCTGCTCTGTTGTTATTCAAAACGCATTCAAATCAATCACCCCCTGGGCCAAGGTCTGATGACAGGTCAGTCGAGAGCCAGTTTTCACTGAACCTGTTGGATCACTTGGGCTGTTTTTTTATGCTGCTGCAACATGCTTAGTTGCTAGCAGCGGTGCAGTGCAGCTGAATGCATAACATACGCTCAGTGTGTAGAAAATGAAATAAGCAACATTTGCAATTTCACGCCTCTAATCAGAAGTAAGAAACACTGAAATGACCATTCAGAGGCCTCCCACTTGGGGCCCCCCGGCCCCCCCACCCATTCACCCCATTCCCATAGTGAAACTCAATCTGGTTTGAAGTCCTTTTTATCTCCCATGTGCAACCCCTCCCCCTGCTCTCTCTCGCTCGCTCACTCACTCACTGGCTCAGTGAGTCACATTCCAGATAGATTAGGTCACAGTTTAGGTATTCAGCCATGCAGCGCTAATGCTCACAGCGCTCCAGCTGAGGACATCATGCAATGTGGACCTTTAATTACATTACACAATGGCTGGACAATGTATTTTACGATGACAGACTGAATTCATCGCACTTCCACCCAGCGCTCAATAAAAACTAACATTCTTTGGCTCTATGAATGAACTGGTTTTGAGTGAAAGCAACAGAGGAGGGACTCAACCTTCACACAGATCACAAGTGGACGTAATTTAGGCCTTGACAGTTTGTACTGACCTGTATGAGTGCGCTGGTGTGCTTTGAGGTGGGAGCTCTTCGTGTAAACCTTGCGACACCCGTTGAACTGACACCTGTGTACTCGCCTCCTGCCGTCCGGAGACGCGTCCCCGCACATGAGTCCTGTCTTGTCCGAACCCTTTGCAGAGCCACCGCTCCTGATTTTGACCGGCAAGTGCAAGTCGCCGTGCATGGCGACCCAGCTATTCGTCACCGTGATGGGCTCCGAGTTGGCCTCCGGCGAGGACGGGGGCGTGCTAATGACGGAGGGGCTAAAAGGTCCAGAGCCAACCAAGACGGAACCAAGAGGGTTGGAGGTAAAGCTGTGCGTGGGCGAGAGCTCCTCAGAACTGTCCGAGGCCTCGCTGCTGGCGTCTGAATTCACACTGTTGGTGTCCAAGATTTGGCTGTCCTGATTGTCCTCCTCCTGCGCCCGCGGCAGCTTTGGGTCGGACTCGGCCTTGGCCTTGTCCCCGCAGGCCAAGATCAGCTTGCTCCAGAGGTCCTCCTGGCCGTCGAACTTGAGGTCGGATGTGGAGACGTAGGGCTCGCTCTGCAGGTAACGCTCCAACTCCAAACATGTCTGGTTGAATGAAAACACAAAGTAAGACGAGATGAAGTGCAGCAGCTCCCCTGAAGAGAGGAGGCTGGTTCACAGCAGCAAAACACTGCACGTGCACATGAGTCATATTTGTTAGATGCTTACAGCAGGACATTAGAGTCATCCCTGCACTTATCTTTACATTAGTGCTGCGATGATCTGTCTATTGATTGATGAGTCAGCTGAAGGAAAATGAATAATTTAAACACTTCCTGGTTCCAGCTTCTCACACGTGAGGATTTCGTGTTTTCTTGTGTCATATGATGGTAAATTGAACATTTGTTGGTGTTATGACATTTGTTGCTCTCTGGGAAGTTGTTCTGGGTTTCTCTACTTATTGGTGTTTAAAAGACTTGAATGAATGACTGGATGAACTGATGAGGACAGTCTCCATTATTTGTGTTTACACATCACGTTTCTTCATTTCACAAACTCATCTTCCCTCACAATATCCAGCCTCATCTCATTCTAACATGTTCCAGTCGTCTCAGCATGATGTGATTTACTCTGTCTGAGCTGCCCCCCCCCCTCCACCGCCACCAGCCTAAGCTCCAACTCTGCTGCACCTGAGAGAACGTGCATTGTCATTTCAGCGCTCAACACATTTTGATAGTCCTTTTAAGGAAGCCACTCGACTTCCTCCTCCAGGCATTCAGCTGCTTTCACCCTCATGCGTACCTCTGCCATGCAATCACATCCTTCCCCATGTCAGCCACTCAAACACCACCCCCTCAACTGCTCAATAAAAAGATAACACTGGCTCCAATTTACTTCAGAGGCCGTTAAAAGTTGAAAAAAACAGAAGAGGCTGTTCATTAGGAGGGTGCTCAGAGACAGCGGCTCTGACGGGGCACATGTAGAATAAATATTTCCTCTGGGCTCCTGCAGCACAATATTTTCCAGCTGTGCTGGTGCCTACTCATGCGAGGAGGGATTGGGCCATGGCTGACATTTGATCGTGTCATGTTGGGAAGCTCATTCAAATCACAGGATTGTGCAAAAAGATTTTGTTTAACTAGAATCTATATTACAGAGCGGAAAAAGAAGGAAGATAGGGGCTCGAAAACAGGAAGTTGAGGAGCCCTTTTAAATAACAGGATGATGGGAAATGATGTTTTTGAATAAAATGGATGTTCATGTTTTTGACTAGACTTAATGTTACAAAGCAGAGAAAAGGGGATACAGGAGTTAGAGAGGAAGATAAAAAGGTGATGATAGAGGAAGGGGAGATTATCCAAAGCAGAACAAATTATGTTGTGAAAATAAAAGATTTGAACAAAAACTAGGAGCTGCAGGGCTTGATCCTGAGCCAACACTACATCTGAGTTTGAATCAGCTAGAATCTACTTCCTCCTGCGTTTCAGCAGCGTGAGTTGGAAGTGAAACCAGCTCTCACATCCTGGAAGCATCAGCTCAGAGGTACGGGCATCGTGCAGGAAATACAACAGCAGCATGCAGAGAGAGAGAGAGGGGTAGAGATGGTGATAGAGAGAGGTAGAGATGGAGGTAGAGAGAGATAGAGCTGGTGATAGAGAGAGGTAGAGAGAGGCAGCGTGCAGTGGCTCTCTCTCTCATTCATCCTGGTGCAGCAGCAGCAGCAGAGGCTGGACTCCAGCTGTCAGACTGACACACTGATCCACTTCAGTCTGCCAAAAACTTCATACACCACACACACACACACACACTGCTGCAGCGTGTCAGGTGAGCGCACGGGCTCCGTCTACGCACTGGAACACCTGTGTTTACAACCTCAACGCGATGTGATTGTATAAATAATCTCAACTTCCCTGTGATCTATTAAAGCAAAAAAAAAAAAGAAGAAGAAAAAAGAAGCGCAGCCAGTTCCGCTTTGCAGCAGCAGCAGCTCAGACCCAGACACACACAGTGGACATATTCACCTGCTGCCAGTACTCCTCCAGTGACGGTAAGGCGGAGAAATAGCCCGTGTCGTGAACTATCTGAAGTTCGTGAAAGATGCTGCACATGGGTAGAACATCCATCTTTTCTTTTTGAGTGTTTCCCCCTTTTTCTTGTTGAAAAACAAAACGCCTTGAGTAAGCTGCACTTTAAGTGTCAGAGTCAGGTATAAAATAGAGCCAGCGGAGGGAGTGGGAGTGAGAGCGGTCCCCCGGCGATGCGAACCGAGCAGCGGCAGAGTTGCTCCGTCAGTGCCCCCTCCTTCCTTCCGTCCTTCTCTCGCTTCTTCTTCTTCTTCTCCTCCTCTCTCTCGTATTGACAGACACGCAGCGGACTGGATGAGGAACAACTGCGCTCTGCAAAACTTCCCTATTCAAACCTCCGGGCCCCGCCCCCTCCTCTCTCTCTCCCTCGCCTCACTCCTTCCTTCCTCCGCTCCGCCCGCAGCCAATCAGAGGCGAGCGGCGTAAGGGCTCGCGAATGATATCACGGGCGACCAATGGCGGCCGCGCTCTGACTTCATTCGGTCCCTTCTCGCGTTTTAATTGGCCAGTTTGACTCCCAGTGGCTCGCCGCTGATTGGCCGGTTATTTATAGGCATGTATATATGCCGGGGCTGGAGGCTCTCGGAGCCTGCGTTGGTCTCAGCGTTTGGCCGCAGACAGCGCCTGTGAGCCGGCTGCACTTCCACCAGCACCACGGCCTGCTGCTGGGAAACATGTCAGCCTCCCTCCCTCCCTCGCTCTCTGCCTCTCTCCCCCTGTGTGTGTGTGTGTAAGTTGGTCATGAGTTGCACTTGCGACACTGGAGTCTCTGAGCAGAGGTGACTTCAGCCGCTCAAAGTGCACGTGCGCTCACATCAGAAAAGTTCCACTGGCTGAGCGCACATCCGGCCACACTTCCGACTAATGGACGCCAGGATATTGTTGTGTCACATGAGTTTAGGGGAAACGTCAGTCCTCACCTCTCCTGCCCCGGCTGCATCCATACACACTCCTGCTGAACGCTGACGAGTATGTGATCGCCTGAACTCAGTCCTCAGGCAAAGGATTGACTAGAGCAGGTTGTCATCTCTTAGTTTGAGCTTGCAGAGTAGAACACATACTGCAAAGAGGATGTGAGGATACAGGACAACAAATTCAAACAGTGAATCATCCCAGTGAACCTTTTAAACCCAAACTACCAAAACAAGTCCAGTTTATGTGCAGCTATTTCATATGGTGTGTTATGGTACAAATACAGAAAATGCATTTTTAAAATTAGCACATTTTATAGCCAGAATTGGTCGCTTTAATCTGGTAAAAAAAACTTTTTGGGATTTATTTAAAGTTGGTAAACAACAGATTTTTACTGCAATTCTGTTTGCAATATAATTAAAAGTATCTATTGTATCTACAGTATTGTATGTTGTATCAATCATATTGATCTTATGTATTATATCCAACATCATATTCAATTAAATCATTCTATTATTTAAAGTCAACATCACTTCTACTTTCTACTTTTTAAGACTGTAAACCAAATCCTAATATCCATAATATTATGTACAGCTATACCACAGATATTGGCTTATTATACAGGTGGTGTTGCACCAGTAGCACAGTTGAATTTGTAATTTTAGAGGCATGTAAAGGTAACAGTGAAAATAAACTTCACTCGAAGTAGTTTAAAAGAATTTAAAATAAATAAATGTTGTAGAGCAGAATTCAGATCTGTCGTCTCGGAAACAAATGTTTATAGGTTTTTGTGTTTTCAGGACTGTTGCCGAACTTTAAATGTAGCCTCAGAGGGTAAAATGCAAGTTAAACTCAAAGTTTAGATGCTTCAGTCTTACATACATCAAAGTAAAAACAGGAAACGTCACATTTCAGTAGAATGATGAGTTCATAGTTCCACTATTGTCTGGGGTGACACCCAGCTGTGTTCTCTCATGAATGGCTCTTCATTCCTGCAGCATTCCATCACATATTTGGCAGTGGCACGACGTCATCCACTTGTTCTTATCATTTCCTCTGTGGAGAAGTGCTCGCGTGCCACAGCGGCATCTCTTTCCTGCAGCTATTGCATAAGTCCAACGGACTGAGTCGCCCCGCAACCTGGGACACCATGGCCAGTCGAGATAAACAACATTTCCACACAGGAGCCACATTGTCTCCAGAGTAGCAGTATTTTTATGCTGCTATCCCGGGTAGACAACTGAGTGTCCTTTGTGCTGCTCTCAGCTGTGAGACCATATTAGTCACCCATAGCATCTGATTTAGTCATATGGCGATGGGATGCCTTGTGAAGCCTGGAGCTGGCCTCAGTAGCCCTGCAAAGGAATTCCGCTTTTATGTTACTAATGGGGCTATTCATTATGTCCCTCCAGGACTCGGTGGACACTTTGCTTTGAAGAGTTAAAACTCACCAAGTCCGTGTCCATTAAGAAAAGCTGTGAAAACTCCTGTTGTCACCGCATGAAAATGTAACATAATGCATGGCTTATCATCACGCAATAATATGCCCACTCATTATTCATGCATTTCCGAAGTTGCCAAGGCTTGCACTGTACGTGTTTGATGAATAACAACGTACACTGACGGGTCCCGCCGGAGCATTAGTGGGCAGCGCTGCAGTAATCACTTCCTTCAGAGGGCCTCTTAGATGAAGCATTTAGAGAATGCACAAGGTCCTGCATGGCAGCTTTTATCTTGGAAGGCCAGGTCCGCAGCTTTATCATCGTTATGTAATCCCAGCCCAGCCAGTAGCCACAGGAAAGAGCAATTACAGGATGACCCATTTTAATGCATCACTGTCAACCCAATCAGTGAGTTGTTCAAAGGGCTTTTTTCTGTGTAACTTGGGTTTGTGTGTTACCACTGTTGTATTGTTTTTCATAATGTGCATAGAGAAACAGCTTATGCCTGCTCAGATACTCAATATTATGCAGGAAATACAGTTGGAATTAGTATGATTTGTCAAGATGATTGACAGAAAGTGAGTCATCATTTATTTTTCTAATCACTAAATTCTTTGTCATTGTCAAGTTATAATACCCAAAGATTTGGATGATTACAGCCTCTTAAATATTTGCATATCCCTGCTTTTCTTGAAATGAAACAAAAAATTTGAAGGGGTCAAATTGTAACTGACATTTTTCACAATGGATATATAGGTAGAGAAAACAATCAGCAGTGATGGACTGACTAATGAGATTAATAGGAAACTTTTTTATGACACTTGCAATGTGCTGTATAAGACGATATGATGAAAGCAGTTAATGTGAAGCTATTAATAACAATAGTAACAATTTAAAACAAACGAGTTCTCAAATTTGGTGTGGGTTTATTTTGATATATGATTTTTGTTGGCTTTAGTATTACACTTTCTGCCATTGTCTATCCATCCATCATCCACCAACTCTGTTACTTCAG
Source organism: Paralichthys olivaceus (assembly GCF_024713975.1). Lineage (NCBI taxonomy): Eukaryota > Metazoa > Chordata > Actinopteri > Pleuronectiformes > Paralichthyidae > Paralichthys > Paralichthys olivaceus. Next base: position 10,642,974 of record NC_091109.1, read on the forward strand.
ATTCATGTAATTGCATTGCATTCTGCCTACTGTCAGTCAGTGTCAACCCTTTTTGTTTTCATGTTGGCTCATTTAGACATAACAGACTTTTACCCTGTACTCGGGAGAAGGCAGGAAAATGTGTCTGTAATGCCTGGTTCAACCTATTCAGACTCCTCCACGTATTGTGTATGTAGCTCAGGGCTGCAGTGCATGTGTAGCTTGTGTCTTTACAGAAAATAGCAATGCTTTGTCTGAAACTATAAGATGCCAACAAGTTAAGAAGATATCTGATTGAAGATATTTACATTTATTTGTTTTAGCAACAGCCAGTGGGGAAACTCCCCAAACTCTGGATGACCAAAAGTGAAACGTGATCCCAAACTCAACTTATTACTCACTCAGTCACAGACATTCAGAGGTGAAGCTGTGTTTCAAAATCAATAGTAGGGGTTAAGCAACAAAACCCTGGCTCCTACATTTTCCATGATGCAAATGGAATGTGGTAAGCCTTAGTGGTACATGAACAGGGAGTTAACGTGTGCATATATCTTATTTTGTGAAATAAAGCAGAGACAAATTTATGGTCCAGTAATGTTAAAGCAGACGTGACGGACTCAGAAACAAACGTCCCCTCATTATTTGCCTGCTTACCATCAGAAGGCCGGTTAGTAATGAGGTACAGCACAATTGATAGAGATGCATTGCTCTCCACAGGGGCCACTGAAAATTTGTCCAAGCTTAAATAAAATGAAAATAAAAGTAATTGATTGGAAATCAATGCACATACATCATTCACTCTTTTGTTAAAAGGAGAAATGGAAGGAAAGAGAGGGGGGAAAAGAGCTCCTGGAAAATCGATATTCATTCGAATCATAAATCAGAATTGAGTCAGCGCTTGCTGGGAGGGGGGAGATAATCATTGGCCTGGTTTTGGATTACATACTCCACACGGCTGAGGCTCGTCCAGCCTGCAAATGTGTTCAGCTTTGTTACAATCCTCCCCTCGCTGCAATTCTTGTCCCGCACACACACACATGAGCAGCAAGATCCTCTCATTGAAATGCGCCGACGGTTTAGCGCAGCATCGCCCTTATGTGCCACTGTCAGGCCACGTCTGGGGACAGATCAACACGTGTGTGCAATGGGCTGCGTGGTGTCAGCTCCATCAGGCCGTCAGCGAGGAGCCTCAGCCTCCCAGCAGCTCTTGACCTTGAGGATGAAGAGAGGGGCCCCATGAGGGGGTGTTTATGTGTGAGTATGTGTGTTTTCCTGAGCGGACATGCAGTGGACACAGCAATCAGTCAGGACACTCTTGTGATGTTTGGTGATGGAGGCTGGTGAATTGGTTTGTGCACTCGCATTCAAAAGAGTCAAATAAATCAGTTAGCTGATATATTGGGGTGGAAATCAATATTGTCCACCTCCGGTATGATGGAGGATCCATCCCTGATCCCAGCTGCACTCAGACACTGTGTGAAAACCTGTGGCAACAAAGATTTCTTTGTTTAGTTCTGGTTACTTGTCATGAGCTACTCACCCTTACAAAATGCCATGATTAATATTTCTGTTTATTACTTATTGATAAAGCACAACACATTAATCAAGACTGAAATACACTAAAGTGAGTTCAACAGGCAATTTGCGCTCACGGTACCAACATAATTAACAGACCAATCTCAATTTGTCACAATACTTTGTTGCTATGGTCTGTTTTTGTTTCTGCATGTTTTCTGCAACATAAAAAAGAGGAAATGTGTCTAAACATGGATTGGATGGATTGTTGTGACATCTGTGCAGACATTGATGGTGCACAACTTTAGTGATCCTCTTCATTTTCATCTACCTCCAGCAGATCAAAGTATTAATTTTCTATCCAATCAAATATCTCTATACATTTACTGATATTCATGGTGCCCAGAGGATAATGCCCAAGGCACGGCTGATAATTTTAGTCGACATTAGTAATTGTGGCATTCGATCATGCCACGGGGTTCCCCTCACGACAGCCAGAGACAAACCAGTCCAACCATTTCTTCCTCAGCAACATCTCTTTATTAACTCCCAACAGACCATACAAAACATGTAACTTAAACGCTCCAGCACTATCTGCTGGACCTCTGGCTTCCTCAGTGTCTTCTCTCGAATGTTCCTCCCTTAGTGTGTTCTCTGCGTTTTCTCTTTCCCAGTCTGTTTCCAGTGTCTCTCAGTGCCTTTTAAAGTCTGAGGATCAATCAGCTAACAGCTCTCACCTGTGCTGATTGATCCTCTGTGGTGCAGGTGAAGGTGCTCTCTCAGCCCCTTCACCTCCACAGTAATAATTTTGCGAGAACCCTCAATTCTATGATTGTCTATGTACAGGAGACTGTAACAACACCAAGCTCGGAATCCCCCATGAGGCCCCATGCCACTATAGTAGACTCACTTACTAACAATACTAACAATACATGTGAAATATTTTAGAATGTGAATTCTCTAAGCTTTTTGAAGCTTCTACCTGTCATTGCTGGCAGACATTTGCATTCATAGTCTCAGAAACACAACAGTTTCTTTGAATAAGAGAATAGTTTCTCACCATGGACACATTCTTTGCTCCAGCGTAAAACAAAATTAAAACAGAAAGTGTAAACTGGCATTGTCAATTGGACAATAGCATTTTAAGTGTACTGTGATGTGCTGTGAGTGTGTAGCTTGTGTGTGGCGATGGTCGGCCATGTTTTGACAACAGCAGATTACCAGTGACCAGGCACGCTGCGTCATGTAGCCTCGAGGTCATCGCTCAAGTGAACAGCAACAGAATCAGTTTCACTTATCTACCGAGACACTTGTCATCGCCCTGAGGAGTCTCGCTCCCTTTCTCTTTCTGTTCTAATGAAACAAACCATCTTTAGCAACATTTGAGGCCAAACAACCCCCCCCAGCTTCATTCACTTCTACCAACACACATTGTGCCAGCGAAAGATTTCAAGTTGTTGCTTTGTTTAAATGCTGCAGTCACACAGAGAGAGGTTTCAATGGCAGATCTTAAAACGTGCTGGAAAATCTGCAGGACAGTTCAATGGTCATTGTTTCACACAGAGTGTCGCATTCAGTGGCTGCAGAGTTGTTTTTCCCCTCCGGTGATGCCAGCTCCGCACTAAAAGGCCTACTGCCATTATACAGGGGTGGAGGAATGTTAAGTATTTTATTATGTGTGGGAACCAGCGCTCTCTGGCTGTTTCAGGGGTGGTATTTATCGAGGCCACGATGTAAACACAGACCCAACCCACTGATTAGGGAACTTGGATGTATTCATTGTACACTTTCGGGTGTGGGAGAGAGAGAGAGGAGTCGGAGGGTTGAAGGGGTGGGAGCTGGAGGGGGGTTACGATCAGGTTACCGTGACCATGAACACGCTGAGCTGAATGTAGTATTCCCAGACTCTGATAAAGGACCACCTATCCCCCCAGTTCTGGAGAGGCACACAGATACATTCCTTTGGCATGAGTACGCGTAACTCTGACTCAGAGTTTCACAGCCCGTGTAGCCTGAAATACATTTGTTTGTCATTCCTGTTACAAGGAAGTGGTTGTGTTCTTGCTTGGCATGAATTAAAATGTTGAGCTCCAATGAAAAGTCTGGTTCAACTGTGTTTTGGAAATAAAATATTAATGTTTAAAAAGCAGAGTTGATCTGCTATTGAACTACTGAACTATAGTGTATCTGTGCCTCAACCTTCTCCTTAGCATTGTCACATCATGAAACATTTGATTTTTGTCTGACAAATTAACAAATGTTGAAATTTTTTCTGTCTCGTAATGTAAAAGAAAGAGAAAAAAATCCTTGACTCTTTCCGGATCTGTACTGCATCCCTCTGCCAAGTTCCATAGTGATCAGATAAGAAGGTTTTCCGTAATCCTGTCGACATAACAGACAAACAAACAAACAAACAGAAACTTAACCTCTAGAGTAGAAGTAATTATTTACTTTGGGTTAGAGGACTTGTTTATTTCATAACACTTAGCAATGAACTATGTTTGAGGTGAGGTGGTTTCCCTCTTGTGTTAAAGTCTTACAATTTTGTCAGATTTGAATAGTTTAAAAGTTGCCCCTCAACGATTCTCACTTTTCAATATTTTAGCATTCAAGGACACACTCAGACATACAACCATGGATGTTTTCGATTTGAACAAACTAAATTTGACACATATGCAAAAGCAAGACTAGAAAGCCTTGAATGAAAGGAATAAATGTGTCAACCTTGATCTGCAAGAAAAAATAATCCACCAACCCCAAAAAGCTTTTTGTGCCTGGTTCCAATCTGATACCAAATCTCTGTCAGTCACCTCTCTCACTGTGCTATCAGAGCCAGTGACCTGGGAGGCAGGCCTCTGCCCGGGGGGGGGGTCTTTGTCCTCATACTACTGTGAACAATGTGACCACTGCCTTGCTTATCATGCTTATCCCAACTCTAATCTGTCGTTTATTGCTGCAGATCTGGGTCACTGATCAGTTTCAGATGAAGTTATCTGACTCCTCTGCTGCTCCTGCTGCCCACAGTATCGGAAAAAGAAATAGATAATGTGATTGAAGAAGGAGGAGGAAATGCTTTTGTTTGCACAGGGCCTACATTCAGTCAAACAAAGTGGGACTTTTTTTCCCACACAGTCAAGTTTGTAAGAAACGACTGTCAGCAGCATTTAAAGTGAAACTTGGAGCAGTGGCACAATGAAATCCTGAAAAATACTACTGCCAGTAGGAGTTGCCTCTCTGTTTTATTTCCCATTTATTTAAACCTGAGGCGCCGGGGCCGATGAAAACCAGCATCTACTCCACAGTCATTTGACCCGGGTGTGAATGCCGAATGTATCAATTCCAATTGTAGACAAAAGCCAGATATTATCAAGTTTTTTGACCAGAGTAAAAGAGGCTGAAGTCTGTGGTCATCACTTTAAGATTCTGCTTCCATGTGTGTATCCACACGCAGGAGAAGATTCATCAAAGTAAAGTTTATGGCACTGTAAAGAATGAACTTTGGAAAATCTTTATTGTGAGGTGCCACTTAATCATAATTGTGTGTTATTTTTGTCAGAAATGCTAATCAACAGCAGCTACTGCACACTGTGAACTTTAGGTAGCTGTGCTGTATATGAAACACACCGGCTCCGCTGCACCTTTGCTAAGGTCGTGACTTTTAAAGGTTGACTCCAAACATCGGCTTTGTTGACTCAGCGCCTGTCTGTACATTAGGACCCAGATAGTGAGCAGGCTAACGACCTGTTGTTGCCAGAGTTACAAATCCTGCCCACTATGACCTCACTTGCCACTGCAGCGCTTCTGAACTTTGAACAGTTATGTCATTTATTTGACCAGTGTGTCATCGGCATTTCCCTTCACAAGATCCTCCCCCTCCGTCGCCTCCCCTCCATTCCCTACAAACCTTGTGTTTTCTTTCCGCCCTCAAAAGGAAATCCTATCCTGAAACCTCTTGTTTCCCTCCATAACCTATTATACCGTCGCCTTTGTTATGTTCTATTATGAGTTTTCTTTAGCATAATCGTTACCGTGCCAGGCCCTTTCTTTCTGTCTGTCCATTTTCCCAAGCTTACATAATGGTGGTTCTCTTCATGTTGATCTGAGGTGACTCACACAGTGCAGGTTTCACTTCTCTCTTGAGCTAACAATACCACAGCTAATTGCACTAAACGCAGAGAATTCAGCAATGCCTTCCTCTTTGGCCTGAGTGTATCTAAGTCACATTCAACAAATAGTCCACGCCATGAAACAACATGTGTTCCAGTTTGTACATCATCATCTGGTTGCTGGAGCAATCAGATGATAATCATCAGTGTTAGAGATTCACCCCTCACCCCCCTCCTCCTCTCTCAGCAGATACCTTTGCCCAGCTGAGAATGACTCATTCACATCCCATGACCGCTCTCCAATGAGACTTGTTGTTCCAAGCAGCAGTGGCAGCGGCGGTTTCCGGGACACAGGAGTGGTGAGTTGTACCATCACACCACCGCAAGCTCCAGGGAGCAGAGCTGACATAAACAAATATACAGTGACTTTCTAAGGCAGGTAATGAGTCAGCTCTGACCTGTTGCTATCACTACCACATACAGTTATAAGTACTGCTGTATAAATAATAATACATCAACTGCTGCTAGAAATACTGTTTTACTGACCTAAAAAACAAATGAAAATACAACTGCACACTTCGTCTTTTGTTACTGTTGTTTTAATGTAAATGTTGTGGGGTAAAATAAAAATAATTCCTTCTAAAATAAAACGCAGTGGAGGTATAAATAGCATGGGATGAAAATAATCATGTGAAGTGCATCAGAACTACTTAGTTACTTGTTGTTTCAGTACACTCAGGCAAACAAAACTCAAACTCCCCATTCAGACCCGCTATTAAAATCCATCCTGGGTGATTCTATCTTCAGTGTTCAATGCTAAATGCAGGTCTGAACCCACCCAAATGCGTCCTGATCACTCAGACCACATTCAGAGGTGTTCTGTGAAGCATCTGGCCCCATTATTATTGCTGTGTGAATCCATACAGGACCGCCTACTCATCTGACATCTCTGACCTGCTGCAGTTTCACATTGGATTGTGACCATCGCCACGATATCAACACTGGCACATCTGTGTGCTCAATAGTGTGCTTCCGGAAGTAAAAATTCCATTCATTTTCTGAATAGAGATTCGCACCATTCACCGTGCATTTACCACAAGCTACAAGACTGTGAAACAATGTTATGCCTTATGTTCCTGTAAATGAACTGCATTAAAAAAAGTGTGTTATTCACAATGTCAAGGAGAAGTACCACACTGTTCAGTATCCTCGGGTATATTAGCAACATTTCTGATTGGTGGAGCTCACTGTTGCCATGGAAATGTTTACCACAACCAGGAAAATCATTATGGCTACAATGGGATCGTTGAGCATTACTACGCTAGGTTACTATATATGAATGCTATGCACATTATATTGCAACACTTACAAGGTTAAATTCAAGAAGAATTGCTTTGGAAGTCTTTGGAAAGAGATGATTTGCAATGGTTTATGGGATGTGTGGTTCCTTAACTCATAAAAAAAGTTATGTACACAGTCTTGTGCATTTTTTGTTCTGTTAATACATTTCTGAATCAAATGTTTTATGGTCACGATTCAAAATGTTTTATGGTCATGATTCATCTCGTAGCTGGTCGTCCTGGTTCCAGGCTTAAAACACTTAGAGCAAAAGCTGTTCTAAAGTGGGTGATCCAATCACACGTTGTCCCTGGAGACACATTCAGCACACATTTTAATGGCAGGTGTGAACGGACCTTTCCTCTTGTGACCGGATCTCTCAGGATGGATGTTAATTCCAGGTCTGAACGGGGCCTCCAGTGGAGACAACACACTAAAACTAAATGAAGCCTATTTTAATAGGCAGCACCCTGACACCTCTGCCACTGTCCTAACAAGCACGGAGTTAAGACCCAACTGTTCTCAGCACAACATGTTGCAGCTAATAATGAAGAATGTGTGAACCTGTCTCTGCCACAAGCCTCAAACCAGCGTCACACTGAAGCCTTGCAGCAGGACAGACACCATGAGGCCCGCCATGCCGCAGCAGCAAGGTGACACAAAGAGATGGACAGACAAGTTGGCAGACTGAAGCAGACAAGTAAACAGACCGATATACACAGGGCCGGGGCAATGCCCCAGAGAGCAATGACACGAGCCAGTGCCTTCCCTGTGCAACACACACACACACCCCGGCTGAGCAGGCAGGCAGGAGGGGAGCGGGGTGGCTTTCGAAAGAGTGTAGACACACAGCACCCCGCTCACCTCAAACACACAGCCTGTAATGACTGGAGACACGGCGGCCTTCCCTAGGGGAAAAAAAAAACAAGAGGAAGGGGGAGCACAACACCACCTTTCCCCAACAAACTCTAATGGCTGGGGCTCAATAAACAGCAGCAGTGGCAACAACAACCCAAATAAGCCACGACAGCGCGTGGGGCACCTCAGCGAGCGCCTAATTGATCATTCTCTGTTGGAGACTTCCTACTCCTCGCTTCCATTGTGAGACATGCACGCCTCTCATACATGCCACCGTTACAGTTTCGAATCATGGCTATTCTTAGCACAGGTGTGTGCTATATTGCAGGAATTCTTATTTTGAGCTCAACTCCTTTGGCTGTAAACATATTCCAGAAACATTTATTCATAGAGAGTGTGCCCTTTATCTAGTTTAATATCAGGAAGTTGTCACACAGGAGTTATTTCTTTGCGTCTGGAACACAGCGCCGCATTCTCAGCTAATGCAGACTTGCAGTCAAAGTATGTGCGACAAAAGCCCGCAGCTGGCCGACCTATTGTGAGAATTAATTAACAGGCACGGCAGATTTTAGCACAGTTATTTGGGACTTTCTGTATGTAGGTGTGATATGTGGGTCAGTGGGGAGCAACACGGCCGGGCGTCACGTCATCTCACGCTATCAGAGTAGCTTCAATAAGTGTGCTGATCCCGGGCAAGCCTGCTGACCAGCGCAGTTAAAATTCCCTCCCTTTATAGCCACCTAATCTGGGTATTTAACAGTGCGCCTGGCCTTCCAAACCAGGGATCAGATTCTCCCGGTTGACTCTGCATTAGCCCGACAAGCACATGCCGCTGCGGCCCTGTGCCCACCCACAAAGCCAGGCAAACATTCTCACACTTGCTCCCTCAGCTCATGCTGCAGCCCCAGCCACACGCAACACCGAATAACACATGGACGTTAAGAAGCTATTTGGTCTTTTATTGTCTCTTCTTCTCTACCAGTTCTCTGAAAATGTAAATGTCTTTTTTCCACCTAACCCCCTCCTGCTCATACACACCTAACCTTCAACATACATTTAAAGCACCTGAGAAGGCTGGTGGGCTCTTTAACTTGCATTATCCTCGGTGACATTGACAGAAAGGTGAGGAAAGCAGGATTTGTTTGCACAGAGACAATGGGATCAAATCCGCAGAGAAATGCATTTCGTCGAGAAACCAAACTGGACCCATCCTGACATGTAATTAGGGTACACTGCACTTTGGGAGCACTGCAATTAGCAAGTGTCATTTTCAAGTTTCCTTCCCCCCTACTGTGACTGTAGTTCCAGTATGAGCTTCTAGCGTTTCAGCTCAGGCTATTACAAGGTCAGATAGAAGAGATACCCTACGCCGGTGTCGGAACCTCTCAGCTGTATGCGGTAATTACTGGTGTCCTTGATATTTGATGTGAAATGGGGATGGTAACCTTTAGTGTTTGCCTGTTAGCTCTGACTCTCTGTCTCCCCCCTCACTGTTCCTGTCCTCAGTTCCTCTACCACCACCTCCCCTCCCCACTATATCCTCGGCTGATGGGGACAGAAAACAAGAGACTCACTTTGGAGGGAAATGTGAAGTGTGTTTTGAGTGCCAGCTGGTGTCCTGGGATATGGTTAAACATCTCCAAGCCAAATGGCGCCCTGTCATTGCTGTGGAGCAGGATGATGTGGTTTGATGGGACCTGCTGTCCATGAGGAGGACAAGCAGAAAAAGGTGAAGGGCACGAGGATGCATATGCACATGGTATGATTCCTGCAAGTTTGAGTTTGTGTGAAGGCATAATCAAATGCTATCTGATTTTGGTGATGACTATTATAAATTACTAATCAAAACTATTAGGGCTCACTAAATACATTTAATTTTGTCTTTTCTGATATTGATTAATCTATAATTTATGATTCCTAACAGAAATGAGGAGGAATCTTTGTTTATAAGCTGCTGCTAACTAATAAAATACAATTACAACAACAAAGTACAGGTCCTCAGCTTAAACATTTAACAACAATAACTTACTATGGAAATTAATAAAAGTTTCTTAACTAGAAATCCGTGATTCGACCTGACAAGATTTGTAACTCAAAGTGTGACTGTAAAAAAGTTAATTATGTGGACTACAAATACAGGCAAATAAACTAGATATAACACAACATGGTCAAAGAAAAGTTGCTGTAGATTGCAAGAGCAAACATGGCAATAAAACTCTTATGAACTGACTGCATTGTGAGGTAATGAGACATTCTTGAGCGGGTTTACAGACACAGACTGGACTTGTGATTACTTGTTCATATGAAAACTTATGCCATAGCCGGAATGCTGAGGCTCCAACATGGCCTGTGGCTACTAATTAGACTAATAACAGCTCCACCATTAGTCTCTGATGAACTGCTTTAATTGGCAGAGCAACAATTGGAGAAAGCCTTGTGGCCATTACTATGAGCTACTACACCTGTGATGGAGAAACCTTAGAGTCTGCTGCCTTTTATATAAAGTCAACTCATTACACATGGCTGAATAGAATGGCTGGAATGAGAAAGGGCTCTGGTTTCTCTGTGTTTTGTTTGTGCTCCATGCAACTGCAGTGGCACACATCTGTCATCTCTGCTCTTGCTATCAAGTCAGCATGTTGTGCAACATACTTGAAATACTATGCCATTGCACAGAGGGAAAATGCAACGTGTTGCAACACGCCTGGTGTTTTGACAGTCAGCTTGGTGTTATACATCTTTCTCAGGCACCTACACCGAGTGTGTTCAGCCAACCTCCAAACACCGGCCCCCCTACAGCTGAAAAACACTGGCTTATATAACACGGCTTTACGTTCATCAATCCGTACGTGTCGTGTTTATGTTTCTGCTCGGAGGTCCCGCTCCAAGAGAAAAGGGTGAATGCAAACATGCACAAGGACCTGCATTTCTGAGATGCCTGGTTGGAATTATCATCACAGTTCACTGTAACATGCAGACACACACACGCAGATATCCGTGCACATGCCTAACAAAAGCTGATGGACTCATCTGCAAACAAAATGTGGCAGCCAGGAAACAGTATGTGCGGAGTGACTGGGATAATTCACGCCAGGGGCCTCGGTTGGGACAAGTCCTGTCACTGGAAGACAAGACCTTTCTTTCTTTCACACAGGTTTGTGTTGTAACATGTTTCCAAAGGAGGTGTGTAGCTTTTACAAACAGGGAGGAGTGGGAATATGTGAATGTTTGCTCATTCCACCGATAGGAAATATAGAAGTTGCATCAATAAAAATATCACAACTGTACAGCAATAGGCTATAATATTGCAATTACAGTAGGTTGGGGAATTCAGCAGTAAAATGATAATGGCTTTCCATTACAGGCATGGCAATAAAGACATTTGCAGCCACATTATCTACACCTATTGATATTTTTTCGTCATTACTTTCTCAGCCAATTTCAATTCTATACGGCCCCTATTGATTTGGTGTGAAAACACTGAGAAGTGGTGCAGAGGAGGTGAAAGGAGCAGCATTGTGGCTGGTGGCCTCAGTCTCCCTCCATTGTTGTGCTGAATGGGGCTTTACTCTTCCTTTGGATAAACCCTTGACCTCGTTGAATATGTTGACCTTGACTTTCACGTTTAGTGACATGCCGAGGCCGTGGGTAACATATTCCGATGTGCAGATAGAGGGATTAACATTCAGTTTAGTTGCATAGGGGAAAAGTTTGAGAAAGTACAGCTGGTGAATTCTGTGCTTAACATACATCTGTTTTGTTTAATGGCTCTATTTTGAGAAACCAGGTCAATGCATGAACATCCTTTTCTCCCAACCCCAAAAAATACAACCTCTGGTGCTTGCTCCAGGTGAGCATCATTACCCAAAAACATGTGCCGTGTCAAGGCACGTCACCAAGCATCGATCAAAAATTGCTCAAGCAGTGGCTGGTTATTATTTATGGTGTCTTGTTATAAAGCCTCATTGTTGATGCTCGCTCTGGGCACCTGCAAGCATTTTCATCTCACATGCTCATCTCCAAGCCTTTCATCAGACGTCGTTAGCATCAGGTTGTGACCGATGTTCCTGAAATCCTCTTTGCACTAAACAAGATCTTCTCTGAGTTTTTTTTTTTTTACACAATAAAATAAGAGGCAGGAGGAGGAATGATGAAGGGAGCTCGGTGGAGAGGGGCTGGGGGAGTGACTGCCACCTGCCACTTCATTCAACTGCATTTTAATCTGGGGTGTCTGGAGGAAACTCGTTCCGCAAATGACTTCAGCGGAGGAGTGGTGGCGCTGGAGGAAGGGAGAGGAGATTTGAGGTGCTGATAGCTTGTAACAGATCACCTGCATATGAACTACTCACTTTCTAATGGGAATCCATATTCATCTTCCTCTCCAAAAGCTCTCCTGTGGGGATGCAGATGTGTGGCTGCTTTTATATCTTCTCCTTATCCACTTCCCCATCCAACCCTAATCAAAACCCCCACACATTTTGAGGCCCTACACCATCCGCTCACTCATATTGAATTGCCTTTGCTCCACTATTGGGTTTATGGCCCATCTTTGGGATTATTAATGACATGGCACAGAGCTATACATATGAATATGGAGATCAGCCACATTGTGCATACGCTTTCCTATATAACAGGACAGATCTAAATCTTTTATGTCTTCTTTGACTGATGGCACCATCCTTCTGCTCTATGTACTTTTCCTAATAATGGGCCTTCTTCACTTAACATTATCTGTGCATTTAAAATCCGAGACCCCCCTAAAAATCGTGAATGACAACTCTTCTCCAACACAAACTCGTCTGGCTACTTCAATCCATTCGGTGGCAGAGATAAAGGGGTCATCTTCATGCTAAAAGGGATCAAAGCGAAGAGCATAACAGGTTTAGTTCTGGAGGTCCTTTTTTCAACAATGCTCAGAATTTGTGTTTTATTCAGGCGTCTTGAAGGGCACATTCATGCTCCTTGCTGTTGTTATTTCATGCGCGATGCCCAGAAGAGATATGTAGGATGAATTATTACAGTAAAGGATTTTATTTATTAACTGGCCCATGGAAGTTGGGAATGTGCCAACTGTTGCTGTCCCATTCTGGGGCCTATCATCTATATTGTTGAAGGGCAGATAAACACTGTATGGCTGCATCCGCTGTTACAGATAATATATAGCCACACAGTTTGCATCTGCATTAGCACAGAGTTAGACTCCAGCCACATGAGGGCTGACAAAGACACCATTACCATATTTGCTCACGGCTCAGTTTTAAATCAGTCAGCGAAGAGGATTTAGTTAAAGGAGAGTTACCAGCGTTCTCACACATCAAGGTCAGTTTACAACACTCAACCTGTGACAATAGTTACATAGGGTCTTCTTTGGCTCTTGTGGAGCTTTGTCAAGTCTTAGAAAAAGAACCATTGAGTTGCATTATGGGAAAATCCAGCATTTTTAATATGAAAGACAGCTGCATCAATTCTGACCTGTCTTTTTAGTCATGGTAACAACATGGCTTTGTTAAGGGCAGTCTTGGTTTGTCCACCATTTGGTCCAGACTTGTTCAACAATGAATCAATGACATTTGGTTCAGGCATTAATGTTCCCCAAATGATGATAACACCATCAACATGTCAATATTTTGTACCATAAGCCTATAGCCTCGTCTTTACTCTGCGCTTAGTACCAGTTAACAAAGTTAGCCAACACCCCAAACAAAGATGGTGAACACTACTGCCCACTAAACCCAAGCAAGGTAGTATTGCTAATGCAATTTTTGGCATGCAAATACTAGCAATTAATCTTGTTTAGTTGATTTCTAAGTCGATCAACAGAAAAAAGATAACTAGCAGTAATTTAAATCAATTATTTTGCTAGTCATTATTCTTAATGAGAGGCTAGTTTTGTAATATCATGTCTCTTGTACTTGGTGTTATTTATTTATTTATTTATTTTTGTCAACACAATAGCCACACAGCATTAAAGGTAATACTGACTGGTGTTTTCAGAATGGACAGGGACAGATGTATGATTGTTCTGCGTCCTCAGCTTATCACCCATTATATTCCTTTTTTTCTGTTGCCTCTCATTTCAGCATTTGTCATTTTTGGTTTTGTCTCAGTCATAACTTATTCCAATCAAGCGTAACGAGGCCAGAGAGGTGTTGTTGTTGAACTCCTCTGTATCTCCCTGACCTGTGTTGGTAATGAGTGTCATCTGCACATGCTTTCGGAGACCTCTGCAATATCAGCTGATAGTCATGTTTGTTCAGGGTTGTTATCCTGGGTTTAGAAAACAGCCTGGGGTAAACAAGCGGAAACAGAGCGCCTACACATGAGGCCTGCCTCTCAGCAAATGACATCAAATTGCTCTCTTTATTTCTTCCTCTCCCCCATCCCCTCTCTTTCTCTCTCTCTATTTGTTTTTACAGTACAGCGACGCTGTATCATCCAGCCAACAATTTCTGGGGGAAATGCTCGACTGCAGCAGAAATGGCAGCTCAGAGTTTTTTGAGATAAATGCGCGCTATTGCACCGTACGAGCAGAGCCTTTCACTCAGCGGGCTCCGCTATGTTTTTATTTGCAAGCATGCGATTTCATCTCGTGGTCTTCACACCAGTCTCAGAAATCCAATAAAGATGACTGACTACATTTTATCACTGCAGGATTTATCTTTGTGGAAGATTTACAAGTTCGGCCTGGTAATGTGGAAAAAAGCTGAACTATAAAGCTGGTATGATGTGTATTTTACTCAAAGTTGTGCAGAGGTGCGGAAACCTGTAATCCACCAGCACTGTCAATGCAGAATAAAAGAACCAGACACTCTGCCGACACTGTTTTATAGTATTTGTTTTTACCATGCATTAGGCTTGTTTTTCTGCATCATTGCTTAGCTTGAGGAGTTGTTACCAGTTTGAAATCAACCCTCTGACAATGGTTCCTTGGCCCGTTGACTCAGGAAAAGCTGTTTTCACCCTCGACCTTTGTCATTATCCTCCAACAGCATCGCAGGGCACACAATCAAGGGATCAAGGCCGGCCAAGAGAAATCCTGTCCCCAGACATAAAAAAGGATGCACGCCGTGATCTCTCCCCCTCATTGCCAGGAATTCAATTTCACTCAGCTAACATCTGCCAGAGATAAGTGAAACATAAACAATATCACTCACACACACACACACACACACAGAAAAAGAGAGAGAGAGAGGGGGAGAGTGCCCAGGGCTTTATCCTGGAGAGACACTGTGGTACTAACACATCCCTTAATTACAACCATGACATTTGTGCCCAACATTCTTTCTGCTTTTTTATGATTCTGGAAAAAAGACAAAACTAGGAGGAAATATTTGGGTGGAACGAGAGAAGAATTAGACGGTCAGAGGGGTCACGTTCAGTCGTAATGAGAAAAAAAAATCTATTCAAATTCACAGTGTGAAATCCAAAAGAAACAAATCGTCACAAAGGAGCAAGGATTGTATTCAAACGTGTCCCATCCTCAGAAAAACATCAGTCCCTCCAAATAAAGATGCTGAATTTCTGTTCAGAGCCAGGTGTCAAGGCCATGGAAGGCCATAAACCCCCCCGCCGTCACTGGTTACATACACTCTCAACCTTTGGGTCAATGCCAGCGTAGTGTTTTCTCTATACAGCTGGAGCTATATAAGTGAAGGCTCCATTATGGTTGAGATGACGCAGATGTACAGAGTCCTGGTGTAACCCCCTGGAGACCTGACTCACTCTGTCTCCAGTCAACATGTTATTAGGACTGTTTACATCGGGAGAGATAGTGGTGCTAACCTGCACCGGTATACACTATATATATATATATATTTACTGATGAAAAAAACGCTGTCTGACATTGTATTGATCATTAGATCAATTTGTCCCGTAGTTATCAGATGTGTCACTATTATAATGTGGTTCATAATGGTGGTCACTATAGTACATTAACGTTTGTCACTGTAATAACCTTGGTTGCTGCTGATGACACAGCGAGTGGCGTCCCAATTCTAAGGGAAAGATTTTCTAGCCCTCTTGTGGCTCTGTTTGGAGGGGGACACTAGGTGGGAAGGGCACTTCATATTGGGGTAGGGCCAAAGGAGAGGAATCGGGACAGGGCATCACAGTAGCAGCATGCATGCTGCACGTCCGCACTAAAAAAGCCACAGTAACTCCAATAATGATGCTGACAAATAACAGCCCTCTCAAGCTAAAGTAGAAAACAAAAGTAAAACTACTAAAACCCAACCACATGGGACTGAAATAAAATGTCAGCAAGAGCACGATAAAACAAAGAATAAAAGTCTGCACTGAACAATAATATTCTCATGATTCAGTCTCAGTATGAGACTGGGCAAAGCAGTGGCAGTCTCTTTTCTGCAGCGATTCAAAGGTCGGTCATGGTAATCAACATGTACGTTAAATTTGCCTGGATTGAAAAAAAAGGGGGGGGCTGCCTTAACTGTCATAACAACCCTATATTCCTGGGGACAAAGCGGACATTCACTCCAGGTACGTCAGTGAGTTGTTTCTTTCTTCTACACACTAGGGGTGGGACTGCACACAGGAACATTATTCAAGTAAGATTAAGGCCGAGAGGGTCCGTGGGCTGAAATGAGTTGATTTAACCTGCTGGGTACGTCTGGAATAAATACTACAAGGAACGACTGAAAAACAAAAAAAAGCTAAAAGACGCCCTGCTCCTTCAAGAAAATCTCAGATCCCTACATAACTACAAGGTAGATCACATAACTCGTCACCTTTTCTGACCCTCCTAATACTTTTTATATGAGTTTGAGCTGCTCTTCTCCTCTCCAACAACAGACGTGGAGAGTCGCAGCACTTCAAAACTGTCATCATTAAACCAAGCGTGTACTGTACCTCTGTGCGGCTTTACTGGTGACGGCCTTCAGATTTATTGCTTATTGAAGTATGTGAGGAACACATAATGCAATAACCTTATGCTGATGGAATAATATAATTTTCTCTCCACTGCCTCAAAGGAAAATGTAGCCCACTATTATCACTAAGTATTCTCTTGAGGAGGAAAAAAAAAAAACCCTGAAGGCAGCGTTTGTGTTCTCGATGCTGGATGCAGTTGAAAACATGGCACAGAATCAGTATTCATGCAGACTTTGGTTATTGGTGAGCAGACCTCATTATATTAGCATACCAGGAGGTAAATGACAAATAAATGCAGCGCTCATCACCGTCTCTATTTCGACTTGACAATGCATGTTCTGCATGAATGAATATTGATGCACAGCTTTGCTGGTTTCGTTTTTCGAGTTCCCCCCTTCTCGTCTTTTGGGAGAGGGATGAGGTTAAAAAAAAGAGGCAGCAGCAGCAGCAGCAAGGAGACTTGTAAGTAGTGCATTGTTAGCATTGAAAGCATTTCCTGCTGGCAGTCAATAAACAGGATGCATGCTGTGTCATCCCAGACGTTTGAAGACAGCTGCCGTATGGCAAAGAGAAACAGCTTGGTGTCTGCCACTTTGAGCCTAAATCTATTCCTGGGATTTATCCTCAGCTTTTTTTGGGGGGGTAGGTTGAAATGGATGTAAAAGTGAAGCTTCCCTCCCCACCACCACCTCCTCCTCCTCCTCCTCCTCTCGTTTCAGCTCCTTCCCCTTGCAGCTAGTTTCACACACCTGCTTTTTGTTCGACACAAAGCTGATTACACTTTTCAGCACAGCTATTCCTCGACAAAAAAGAAAGAGGCAGAAATCTTCAGCGTCTAGTTATAGTGTCACTGTCGGGTAACGATGCAAACTCCAGTGTTAGAGAGGTGCTGGAATGTTTAAGAAACAGTTAAGTGAGAAAAAACGGACATGATAATTCTGATCTTTCCTCTCGACAAGTAAATATGAAGCTACAACAGCAGCCGCCAGCACCTCTACATCCATATTACTACATTTCAGTTTTTAACAGTGAGCCTTTTGACACCATATCAGTTTTAATTCCTGTCAATACCAACAGGCCTGAAAATCCACATCCAGTGATCACTCGTGCACATAAACTTCTCTGCCTGTCACACTAAGAGAGGCCCGGGAGTTTTCAAACTAAAAGCCATCAGCATTTCCAAACTTCTCCATTTTACCAGCTCTAAACATTGCAGTAGCACGGATGGCAGGCATATCTCCAGCAGAGTTGATGCTTTCAAATGAAAACGTTATAATGAGAAATGTAAAGCTCAAAGATAAAGTCTTGTCTGGTTGTTTCTTTTCGCTCAAACAAGTTAAAAATGTCAAACTGTGGTTGATGGGTGTTTATGTGTTGACAGGGTTGGACCAGGGTTCAGGATTTTCCAGATTAGGGACAGCACGTCACTGTGTTTGATTGGATCTGATACCTTCTCTGTCACTATCAAAATCTGTTTATGAATGTTATCTGTTTTCCTTTATTGCTCGTTTGATTGTTTCAGATGCATTTTAAACTTGATTAGAGAGAGAGACGTGAATAACTCAGGTCACATAGTGATGCTGATGATTATACAGAGCGCACAAGATGTACAGATGGGACAGATAGACAGGCAGGAGTTGGGTTTCTTAACTTGCCTGCTTTTCACAGTCAGCAAGAGAGAGGCAGAGCAGCTGTTTCTACACACGTCTCCCTGCTGATTTGTGATATATAATTATTGTGAATTATCACATGAAAATAAAGAAAGCTTTTTTAATAACACCTAGATGTTGTCCAGTGTGCTCCATGCACCAGTGTCAGACTGCACAATCGAACATGCCAGGTATACCTGACCACATCGGTGGGCCGAAGGAAAATCAATAAAGTTTTACCGTTTAACTGTATTGTTGTTTTGTTTGCTCTTTATGTCGGAATAAAGACATATTTTTTAAAACAATCTAATATTGTTATTTGATTTCGCAACCTATATAACAAATAGTAGCTTTGGACCATCAGAGGTTAAATGTGACAAGTTCCTGGGGAAGTTGAGGGAGTGAGGTCAGGTCACATGTCTTGTAATGTAATAAGAGCAGAGTTGAGAGGAATGAACGCTGTTAAAGTTTTAACCTTTAAAAGGAGAAAAAAAAAGCCTTTTAAAGAGGGTGACTTTCATGGATATGGATAAAACAATGTTGTCATTTGTGCTGCCAGTGTCATGAGGGTTGTAGGTTGCTACATAGTCTACTAATAAAGTTATTGTTGTTTTTTTTAATCATGAGTATGGAAAGAAAACCCCAAGGAAATATGTTCAATGGTATAACTGCTTCCTGAGACTTTCCTTCATTAATGAGCTTCTGCTAGGTGGATGTTATTACCGCTGGATGGAACCAGGGTAGTTGTTTCCTCCTGTTCTTTATACTTAGAGTTAATAAGCTGCAAGGCCGAGTAGCATATTCACTGTACAGATGTGACAGTGATATCAGTCTTAACTCGAGAAGGTGAAAAGCATGTGTCCCAAATACCAATCCTTTTTCTCCAAGTCAGCGAGTGAACTGTGCAAAAAAAAATCCCTCTCGTATCCTGGGATATAACATGAATCCATTATACCGAACTCCATCTCTTCATCTCTTCATCTCTCCATCTCACTTGAGCTTTTCAATCTCCTGCCGCTGCAGAGACGCCCTCTGACTCTCGCTCTGACCCTTCCTGCTCGGCTCATATGGTTCCAGGCTGCGCTGAGCACGCCCAGCCCAGCCGGTGGATAACCCCACTACCTCATCTCCCCCTCGGGACCGACTCACATCCTTCCTCCTCAGTCCGCGCTCTTTACCATTCTCCTTGTATCTTTGCTCGGCTCCACTTCCCTCCACACTGAGAGAATCACCATCTGCTATCCCAAATCCCTTGCCATTCACCAACCCCCCCCCTTAAATCTCCCATTCCCCTTCCCTCTCCATGTATCTCAGCAGCAGGAAGCAACAACTGCAGCTTTACCTCACTTCCTGTTGTAAACCTCCCCCCATCTCTTCTGTGTCCAACTCTTGTGCCTGTGTGTTTCTTGTGTTTTAGGCCCCGATGTTTGTTGGAAAATGTGTTGGACTTGCCATTCACTTTCTGGCTGTGTTCCCGGCTCCCACAGTTGAGGCTGTATTTTCAGTGACAGCATTTGTCTGGACACTTAATCTGCTCTCACAGACAACCTTGGCCACCGTTTTCTCCCTGACCTGGGCCACCCCGTGTGCAAGTTCCTGGCATAAATCATCCCACTTCCCCCTTGCTGGTATCTTATCAATTCATCCATAATCTTTCGGGGGGGGGCTGTCATCTTTACAGCAGCATAAACAAGACAGCGTGTCAGCTTGACCTCTTATTTGGGACAAAAAATATGGATGTAGTCCGTCGAGTGTGAAAGATGTGCGGCCGTATTAACTTTACTTGCCACATTCTCCTGTCACAATCCATTTCCCAGTGACTCTTGCCATTATACAGCTATGGAAATATTTGTATTGTTTATTGCAGCAGCCACTCTATTGAGTTAGGTAACTCAAAACAGGATGTTTTGCTGTGCAATTACCGCTCACAAGGAAAGATGGAGGAACAAACACAAGCTGAAGTCACAAGCAACAGTCACTTCTGGTTTTCAGCGAGTGGATGTCCATTGTTTGAGACTCTCTAGTGATTCTTTGTTCAGCCTGCTTCCTCTACTATCATTAGCCCCATACAGTCAGCGCACCCATGTGACGCATCATCCTCCAAGTTGTGTGGCCTGTTTCTCGGTCACAATAGTGTTCTCTCACTGGGGTTCCTTTATCCGTCCCCTCGCCTTTGTGTGTCATAAATCTGCAACAGCAAATTTGAGAGAAATATAACTTGGTATACATAAAATCTTCCTCACCTAAAATGTTTTGTTGTCCAGTGAAATCCCAGTCCACTCTGACCACCCCTCCATCCATTACCAGTAGTGAAAAACAATGAGCCAGTGCTACAGAATTAAAATACTCTAATTGTACGCAAACTTACATGAATTGATTTTCAGCCACCTGTGGCAGCAAAAACACGCTGTAAACACAACTCTGACAAACACTGCAATCACCTTAAATCACCTCAGCAACGGATGCCTGTCTACACCACTACCACATCTTGTCATTGATTTTAAATCATGTTTTTGTCCACCTTCAGAAAGTCCAGTGCTCCCTCTCTTTCCGCGTTTGGTCTCCACCACCTCCTGAGGGAAATCCCTGGCTCTTCAGCTGCTAAGTGCTTCACTATGTTCACCAGCTGCTATACTGACTGTGTCTGTCTGCTGTTTGCTGCTGAGCAGGTCGTGTACAGTGGGTTTAAGCAGAGCCTTTCTGAACAGCTGCCTGCTGTGGCTGGAAACAAGGCTGATGACAGTCAAATATTTCAGATTAACATGCATGTTATTTGATTCATTGCTCAAAGTCATACATGCTTCAAATCTGTACTGTATTTGTTATGAATGGTAACTGCTGGAATACGCTATGAGACACTTCCAACAGATACAAATATCTTCCAGAAGATTTCAGAAACATTTATGTTAATTATGTTAACAATAATCTGAAAAGTATCCAGTACTCAGATTATTTTCTCAAGTAGAAGTATCAACACCACTTAAAGTCCAGGATTCAAAAGCACAGTACATGTATCAGTAACTAAACAAAATGCAAGTACAAAAGTAAAGGTTTATTATTATTTATGATTATGCAGAATGACCCATAATGGAATATGTGTATTATATTATTTCATATAATTATTGATTCACCCATGTGAGAAACACTTCTTGACTTGAAAAAGTACCGTGTTTCCCTCTGAAATTATACATTTTTCAAATAATTGTGCCCTTCTGTTGATCTGATGGAGGATCCTCCTGAGCCACATTTTCACCTCCCGTATAAAAAACACCAAGGCTGTAAAAATAATTTCATTAGTTTGAGTGTCAGTGTGAAGATTTAATGCGACATGATAGTGTTGTTGAGTGTTGTTTCAGAGGCTTTTCACCCTGAAAACAATATAAATCTGACGCAAATGCCCTTTGCTTTTAGTTTTTGGCCCCTAAACGAAAATGCTTTTGTTGTTCTTTTGCAGTTTTACAGAAAGTTCATCCTTGGAGAGGCCAAATCAGCCGTAATGTTTCAACTTTGCCTCCGCTAAATGGACTCTGATATGTCATCTTTTGCTGTCCCCTCATTGAAGCTGACATTTCTTTTATGTCCTCCATTTCATTTTATCTTATTTATGTGTGTATATTTTGCTGCATATGCTATTTCCAATAACACGGTTTCCCAGCTACAAAAGAGCCTCTAACAGACCGTCTCTGTGTTATTCATACTTACATTCCAGTCATTAAAACCAACCATCATCAATACACTGGATGACTCGGGATCGATCGGCTCCCACTGATTTAAATGGCTGTGTGAAACTGTTAATAGAACATCTCAGAGCCTGAGGCTGAATGCATTGATCCTATACAATGTTTTCTCTGGGTCTAGATAGAGAATATTGATATAGTGAATATAGATTCACTATATTAGACTTTATGTGGAGGTTCTTGTCACTGAACATAGATCGGTTCATGAAAGGCATGTGTGAGAGTGAACATATTGCTTTGTGTGGCTTTTTCAACACTTGAGAGTTTTAGGTGAAGATGCTGCACAAGCTTGTTGATGCAAATCTGATCATGACAAAGCAACCGGTGTCAGATATCCATGATTAATGAACCTCAAGACTGATTGATTTGTCTGAGACGTCAGTGACAGACAAAATGTTTCATTAAATCAATCAATAGGAGCGTCTGGCTCGACAGCGCAGTTTCATTATGAGTAAGTGTTTAAATCTAACGTTTCATATACAGCACATTATGAGGGCTATTAGGAAACAAGGTTCAAGGATCAAAAAGAAGCTCCCAGAAGTTGTTGTCTCCGATGTCGCCTCTGCGTTGCTAGGAAACTCAACAGTGAGGCAATAACAGGAAATCACCTCTTTCCTTTGACTTAAAACAGGATCTGACATGTTACAATGTGCTAAGATGCAAATTTGATGAGGGTTGTGCATGTGAGGGTTGGACGTGGTGTCAAATTACATAACTACACATAATTTCACACACAATATTACAATAAGACCTGGGTCCCAGCACCAATGGTGAAGAAAGCATCCAGATCTTTTCCTTGAGTTAGAAGCATTACAAGAAAAAGACCAGAAAATGAATTCTTATGTATAAGTATTCATTATCCCTACTAATGTTTTTATTATTCTATATCATTTTAATCCTGGCACTTGATTGCTTCTCTTCTTTGTTCTCTTTTAACTGTTTCTATGTGTACACAGGTTTTGAGAAATGCAATTTTGTTCATATGTTTTACACATATGGCTGGAGTGACATAAATAAACTTAAACGTGAAACTTGATTGAGAGTGCACTGTGAAGAAATACAATAATGGTGTTTTAATATCACATTTCTTACCAAACGTATGACTCATAACCCAGTGTTTCAAACTGTCAATGCTGATATGTAGTCACCCATTTGGGACATCTCCACATCATAAAATTTATATTAAAGTAAACGCCCTCGAATCAAATGTGGGCAGGTTGATTATCAGACTGGGGAAACTGTGGTCTAGTCTTCAATAGTGAAACTTTACGTCAGACACATTCTGTAAGGGAGGAAGGAGATTGCACACACGGGTAAAGGACTTTATTGGTAGATATGGTGATAAAGTGTGTTGCTCTTGTTGTTTTATAGAACAGCTACTAAAATATATATTGGAATATTGGAATTTTTGCTAACATTAGCCTTCTGACTAGCATCACTACTCAGTGACTGCCCCCACCCTCCCTTACATTTGCATTGCCTCGGCTGTGAGAGCTCCGGCCTCTGGCATCGCTGGGGCTGCAGCCAACGGCTCCAACTGATACAGCTCGGTTCCATCGGCGACCTCCACCACACTAATGCCCGCTTCGGGGGATTCTTGAGGGAACAAGTCCATTTCTAAGCAATGCTGTTCTGTGTCGCTTTTTTTTTTTATGGCCCGAGGACATAACTGGCAGTGCCACTGTCACTCACCTGTCAACCCCTGCCTCCATCGACCCCTCAGCCCCCTTCCCAGTGGATAGACTTAGGCTTAGAGCTGGGGGTGAAGTTACATGTACTTGAGGATTATTGGTAGAGTGAGTGGGAAGCATGTGCCTACATGCAGGTGTTGACATTTCATATATTGGACAAGCCACTGAAGAAGATAATTTATTTCAGATTCATCCTCTGCAGACCATCGGCTTGTTAAGTGTGACGTTACGTGTGATGTTATATCAATATCCTGGTCCAAACCTTCTGGAGCACATCGTAATTAATTTATTTAATAAACCATATTTTGTTTTTTCAAAATAATTGCCTCTGTGCTGCCCATCTAAGTCTCGCTGGCTAACATTAGCATAGGCTAATGTATATCTGTGACATCGTGGACACCAGAGCTTGGACCCAGGAAACAGGTATCAACCAAATTAGTGAGGAAAACCAACAGAGTAAGCAAGAGCTTTGCCTTCTCTCATCCTGCAGTGAAAAACAAACCTACCAGCTTGTGTCTTCCAAATCTTTTTAACTCTGTCACCTGATGTCTGTGGCCAATCAGAGAGCCTCTATGGAATTAGTGCCACTTTAGCCCTAAATTAGAAAGAGATTGATGCCGGTGTCAAAGAGTTCTCAGTTGAACTGTGCCAATATATTAATGAAATTCACCCTCTTTAAAGGCAGGATCAAAAGCCTGAGACTCAAGCATTTCATTGCCAGCAGCTGCTAAATGTAATTGTTGTGCGTATGACAATAAACCCCTTGAACCTTGAAAACATACAGTTCGCAGTCTTCCGAAGCAACTTCATTACAGCATTAGATATTTCTGACACAAAGAGATTTTAAAGGCGAAGTGCACTCCCTTCTTAAGGGTCAGGCAGGTCAGGGAATTAAAGTGAACAGAAAAACCTGTGTGAGCAGGAAGGACGCAACTTTTCTCTTTCAGCATGGCCTCTGTTTTAACATTCTGAGTGTATGGTCTGAAGCAAATGGTGCAAACGCTTTAAGGGCACGTCCAAATCCACTTTTGCTACATTAAAGGTGACTGTGCCAGGTGCATGGTTCAAAAGGTTGTGCTTAGTCTCTTAATTAATCATCTGTATGTGTTGGGTGCAACACACTAATCAGAGTCACCGATTCCCTTTAAAAGCCAGATGCACCTTGGTGGACTGGTATTATAAGGACACATTTTCAAGGTAGCAATAGAGAACGCTTCTGTGCAGAGGAAAGAGTTTCACCTCAAGCACAAGGAGATCGTCAGCATTGAGCATCCCCCAATTTACAATATCTTTGAAATAACTGTGCCACTGACTTCAGACCAGGTTTTTGTTGGATCAAAAACACAATCTGCTGCACAGCAGCGTCCAACAATGGAAATTCATTCTACGACAAACACATCCATGTACGCTCAGATAGCCCTGATGAGTTTGCTATGTAAACAACGTGGGCACTGGAGTGGAAAATGACAACAGTATCAGTCTGTAACAAGTAAAGACATGCGTCGTGCTTGGCACCACTTTGTGCCAGGGGTGAAAAAAAGGCGTCACAAGTTCACAGCTCATATAAATGTTGATCAGATCAGCGAGAGGAATGTTAACCCTCTCAGCACACATACCAACAGTGACTCAAAGAATTTACATATTGGTAATTGTGGAGTTGGCTCCATGACAACTGCTATATATTCAGTTGGGTAAATTACACTGGTGATTCTCAACCAGGCCCCTGCAAAGAGTCATGAGATGAGTTTGTGAGGTCAAAGGATGGTTATTGGGGTAGGAAGGGGGGGGGGGCACAGCATGTAGGACATATCACATAAATTCCGCTCTGGACACCACGACACTGATGTCCCTTATTACCACTCTAGAATCTTGTCTTTCCAAGTTGACATCTTTGCCCGCATCATGTATGGCCCCTTACATATTTGTATTTCTTTTTTTCAGTTTTGCATCTGTTGCATGTTAGAATCATCATGAACATGTCCACTCACTTCACATGCTGTATTCTCACATCAGCTCATTCAGACATCACCACACATACAGCCCCTCCAGATAGTTTCAGGAGATTATATGGGATTCATTGCATGTTTGAAAGCAGCTCTAGATATGTAGATGGTGACAAGAGGCACCAACAGTATTTTTTAGTATGTGATTACAAGCCTAAAGGTTTCTGAACCCCTGATTAAATAGTGAACAAATCACTTGACAAGTGTTTTAATGTATAATCTTAAACTAAAAAGTAACACATAATTATGCAGAGGAGAAAAACAAACTATATCTCAGACTGAAATTAATTATAAAGTAGCAAAATCTCAAAATATTTGAAAATTAGGTATTCCTACATTCGACCAGCACTCAGTGTTCCTCAGAACAAATGTGCACCAACCACAATGATATAATGAAAGAGAAAGGAGAAATTCATACTAAAAGACATTTAAATTGCCTTTTGTTTTCTGGACATAAATTTGAGTGATTGCTTCCTGCTGCCACACAGAGAGCTGCCTAATGTGTGGTGGCAGCATGAGAGTGCTTCTACTTCTGATCTGCACTTCTTTCATTAGCGGCTGTACGCTCAGTGCTGGGGCTGGCTGATGGTTGCCAGGTCAGAGCCAGAAGGGTTCATCTGTGCAGATAAGAGTGAGGCATACCAGAGCAGCCTCGGGCAGCCTCTCTGACATCTCCTCCTCTCATGCCTGCTTGATAGCGCTGGGAGGAATGTAGTATTTTGCGCACGTCTTCTCTTCTGACAATCTCAATCTTTCACTCTCCAAAGAAGACGACAAAAGTGACGCATTTGGACGTGAATATCTGGGACGCAGGGGGACACTGGTGTCAGAATCATCTCCGCTTGTTGTGTCTGTGAAATTTTTGATCCAAAGCAATTGTGTCTCTCAATGAATATTCAACAAAAGGCTGACGTAACGAGGCCCGCTCATCCCGAAGACGTGCACCTCTGGAATTTTCACGCCCACCGTCGTGTCACACAGCTCCGTCTATTCCATGTACATCTTGATAATGGCCCGGCGGTACCTGTCAGGGGAGTAAAAGAGAGACTTCAGTGTCTGCTCCCTTAATGCTGTGTAGCATTTTAAGGCCTGACGGGGGGAGGCCCCGGCCCTTCTCAGGGGGAGGCTCACCAAAGCAGAGCGCTACGTTCCCAGAAAACATGGCTGGAATTTGGCTCCAGGGCAGATGGGTATCCTTTTGACAAGAAAGGGTGGAATGTGTTCTTTGTGGGAGAGAGTCTTATGTGTTGAAGGGTGGAGTGAGGGGTACTGAGCCGGTGCCAACCCCCCCCCCCCCAGACTCTCTCCAGCTGAGAGACGTATATGTGATGTAAACATGTGTGGTGCTGATGAAAACATGCATCTCAAGCAGAGAGGGAAACTGTGCTGAGCTGGAGCAGGAGGGTGGTGGTGGTGGTACGAGGATGGGGGGGCGGGGTATATTAGAGCCACTCGCTTGCTGCTTGCCACTGTTCACGCTTTGAAAACACACTGCATCTCCAACCAGTTATTAAGTTATATAACTGTGTCCAATATAAGACTGCTTGTCTAATTTAATTGTGAATCTGAAGGCATTTCTAAATTTGAGATTTTAACACAGTGCAGCAAAGTGCCATGCCCTCTAATAAGTCTTATTAATAGAAATAAATTAGAGAGTGTCTATTTGAAAGAAGTCTATAAAGTCATCTTTGCTTCATATACATATTTAGAAGAGTACTTTCCTGAACTAATTTTTTTATTATGCTTTATAGGCCCAACCAGCTTTTTTAGACATGCCAAGAAATCCTTCAGGAGGAATCACAAAACCTACAATATATACATATGCCAATGAAGTAATTAATAAAATGTGAATCAACTTTAAGATCAACATAAGAAAAAATATTTTGTAGACTCGTTACTGTTTATACATGAGTCCAGGATTTCAGGTTGTTGAATTGAGGCTAGACAGAAACTGTCCAGTCCTTCAAAGATCCACAACAACCCTGTCCCAAGGTCAACCGTTCTCATTCAGACACACTGAATGAGTTTTTTTTTTTCATGTAAGTAGAATAATAATTTCTTTTTTCAGTCAGGGGGTAAGGAGACTCTAAATTTAGAAAAGGTTTTGTGAGTGTAAAAATGCTTGTCTCTGTAATGCTTCTTTCAGACATGCACTAGACTCGTGAAATGCCTGTGAGACCTTGTGATAATACAGCAGGAAAATGTTTGAATGTTCGGAGAATTCACAGCCGGCGACTGGGTGTGTTGATGACATTTCTAACACAAAAAAGAAGAGCCATACACGTTGAAGACGAAGACCATGAGATTTGATCGCTTTTGGTGATAGGAGCCATCACCTGTGTTGATGTGCTGTAAACAAAAATGTTTTGTGCTTGCTCTTGCATGCTTTACCCAGATGCCACACCTTGAATTTTCCTGTTGTTCTGAATGTGTCTGGCTTCGAAAATCCCCTGCTGCCTTCCTCACACGTGAAAGACAAAGTCAGGAGAATGTCCTGAGAAACCCAATTTTAGAGTTAATGTTTGAAAATGGCCTAAATTGACCCTGCGATACACTGGCGACTTGTCCAGAGTGTACGCTTCCTGTTGTCCAACGTCAGCTGGGATTGGCTCCCTGCGACCCTTTAAGGATAAGAGATAAGTTGAACATATGTATGACCCCATTGTGCATGATAGTATCATCATATCCACCGATGAAGCGTTGGTGGTGGAGACAAAGAGAAGATACATTCCTCTGATCTCAGTGGAAGGAGCCATGGACAGCTGAATCCGGAGAGTGCCCGAGGTGAACGGAGCGAAGTTGCTTTCATGGATCTGACACTGAAATGGAAGCCGATCTCGGCAGGGAAAGAAAAACTTTGACAGCCATAACATGTTTGTCTCACAAAAGTCAGACAAAATCTGATTGGTTGAAGTGAAAAGTTTGATCTCCTTAGTTCTAACTTTGAAGCAGGAAGGGAAAAATACATTACCAACTCAGTATCTGACCTTAATTGAAAATATATCACCCAGAAGCTCAATGTAACCCCATGCATTGCAACTATATGCATTAACCACTATAGCTGTGGAAAATTTTGTATCTGTGTAAAGTCACACTCAAAAAGATTCAAGCAACTCTCGTGGAAGATGCAAATGAAAAATCCATTATATAATAGAGAGACGACCGTCCTCAAGATGATAAATGACTTGCTGATGAACGCTGGTGCTGTTTTTGGAACTACTTGACCTGATTGCAGCCTTTGACACAAATTACTTTTGTACACTGATTAACAGACTAAAGCTTTGAGTGGCAGAATCAAGAAATGCCCTAATTTTTCTAAAGTTTTTTTTACCTTTCCTGAACAATGAATAGCTCTGTCTCCTATAACAATGTCTCTTCACTCTTCTTAATTAGGCATGGAGTGCTACAGGGCTCAATTCTTGGTCCAGTGTTTTTCTCTTTCCATGCAACTGCTGTTAGGAGAATTTGGTGTAACAAAATGTTTCGGATAGAACCTGACAGCAAAACCCAGTCTTTCTAGTGGATGGTTTTACGCTGTGACACACACACAAGTCAAGTAGGCCTTCACACAAATGCCACCCCTCACCTAACTAACCTGAATATTTCAAGTAGGTTAGAATTGGTCTCACATGGACTTTCTCTGCTTGTGCACTGACATTGTTATTGTCGTGATCTTTGATTTGTCTCAAGTCCTTCCATTGGTTCCACACAGTCCAGAGATCAGCTGGCAGTCTCTGGCAGATTCAAATTTAGTCCCATTTACCTCACTATCCAGGCCATCTTCCTGCCAGAATTGATTTTGAAATTCTCTTAATAACTTTTAAAGTACTTTGTGGCTTGACTCCCAGCTACATGCATTTTATGTTCATGTCACCGCCAGTGGTGGTGTGCTTAGAATAAACAGAAGAGGATCTTGGCAGTGAACATGATTGGTGATAAACAGTATGGCTCAGAAAAGACAGGAATAAGCACCACTTACAGAAAGTGACTAGTTTCTCCTTTTGACTGTTGTGAACTGTAGGATGTGAAGTTTGTTTTTATGCAATTAGCAAACAAAAAAAGACGAATCAACTCTTTAACATGACTCAAATCTAATCCTTGCTAACACGCTACATGCTGAGTTTTTAAGCTGTACTCTGAGTATTAAGATTCACCTCTCACATTAGAGAAGCTGGAGTGTTTGCTGGACTTTGTTGAGCCTCTTTTACATCCTCAAGGGAGACGCGTCTCTTCCCATTAACTCACCCAAGGTTGGCCGGGATTTTCATTTCCAAAGATATGCATTTCTAAACATTGTATAAGCATTGTGCATTATTCATTGGGCTTATTAGAGGAGGTGGACTTTGGGTTATTGCAAATCAGAGGAACAAATATTAACCCATAACATTACCATATGAATGAGTAAGCTACCCACTGAATGACTTACAAGGACCGGTTTCATAGAACATGCCCCAAAGGTAAGTGCTGCTCCATACCTAATACAAACAATATAGGGGGGAATTAAAATTGTATAGCACCCTCTTCCTGTAAGTTGTTTGTACATAGACAATATCCCATGTTTTGTAGTTACCCAGCTAGCTCTTTTCAAATCAATATCACTGGTGTTTTCTGTATTTGCCATGGAGACTAACATAATTAACTTTGCTAATAAGAGTCAGCATACCATGCAGGAAAAGAACATGGACAAAGAACATTATGGTTAACACAGCTTTGACTCAGTGTACATATACAGCATGTTTCCATTCGTGACGTCTTTGTGCGTCAATTCATTTCAGATGAAAATCAATGACCAAAAGGATCAAATTGTCTCAGTATGGCCTGAGGTTGTATTTTTCTGAGACTGCAGCTTAATGAGGCTCTGCAATCACCCCCAACACACACACACAGTTCAATCCGATGCTGTACCCTCACCCAGCAGGCTGGTTCACACTTCACATGCCCTAATGCGGTGGTCTTCTACATTGGATACTCATTAGCCATAGGGTTCAGTGCCTGCCTGGTCTCACTTTTTCATTCATTATGAAATAGAAGTATAGGAATTATTCAGAACCAGTGTGGAAAAACTAGCACCACGAGAGGCAAACCGATACCACAGACTGAAACATTACGACTGCGTCATTCCCAAGGAGGAGCACGAGCTGGAGTTCTGCTAATTAAACAGTGAATTAAACATTTGATACGACTCAATTCAATGGCCTTCATCAATTTTTAAAAACATGCTTAAATGCCTTAAATCGAAGGTCTAAATATCTTCCTGATGCCAGTTTATAGCAGTTGGAGAAAATTTATTTTCATACTAAAATGATATATGTATGTCCTGGTCATTTGTGTCAGTCATGTTCAACTTGGCAGCATCCAGCTTATCTGTGTCTATCGGATGCTTGACAGGAAACATCAGACTGAGCATGTACCAACTTGTCATCTTAGTGACGTGCGCAGCTCAACATTACTTGACCCCGTTGTTTCATTCCACTGCGTCTCATCCTACCAAATTTGTCATATTTATATTGTCGGAGGGAGGAGTGTGTGTGTTTGTGTGAGTTTTAAGCCTGAGTTATTTTCTAATTACCATGTGGTAACAGAGCTGCTGCTCATCTTCAAGCATCACTAAGTGAGAAGATGAACTCTACAAATGCTGATTCAAAGACTAGTGCATTCTCTGGGAATATTATGTTAGGCAATGTGCCTCAAAATTATAGAAGAAGAAGGTAAATTGACCCCTCTCTTCCAACAGATCCATATTTACCACATTAAAGCCGTTGTCTCTGCAGTTTTCTTTTCACACATGCACAACGCAGCCGCAGATTTTTGGCTCAGACGTGTTCACAACAGCAAGAAATAATCTGCAGGATTCAGGTGAGGGGTGGTACAACAGACAGAGGCAGGAAGTTAAGTATTAATTACGCAGCGGAGATCACCTGATTTTGTTTACAGCACATCGACAGTGGCGTTGGGTTTTATCACCACAAACTCTGACCTCTTTGTCTGTGTCTTCTACGAGTATGACATCACTTTTCCACCCAGAGAGATAATTTCCATCAGCTGGTTTCATCAGCAGGAGCTGGCTACCCAGTTAGGTTCCGAACGTACCAGAATGTGATCTGAGATCTGTTCACTCAGACCACATTTCAGTGGTGCTCCGGGATGCATGTTGCCATGTCCTTTTAACTGCTGCTTATTAAGGACTGCATACTGGTGTGTATGTCTTTTTTACGCTTCTCAGTGTACACACACACACACACACACACACACACAGGACAGATGTTAATAATAGGTCTTAATAGAACCCTTAATGAGAACCCTTTAGAGGAGACTTACATATGCACTTGGTGGCCGCGCTGCTTTGCACAACTGCTTTGCACAACTGCTTTGCACAATTGCTTTGAAAATGAAACGTGGGAAAAGAGAGGATTGCCATATAAAAAAATTCCTTTCAGCTGCTTACACATTCACAACCAAGGTTGATGTTATAATTTGTTCTTATGTTCAAACTGTAAGCAATTAAGCAGAAATACTTTTATTATCCAACATGATTAAATGCTATGCTTATGTTTTGTAGCTGTTGCTAACAGTTACACTCACATTCAGAGAACTTCAGCTCCACAGATATTTTAAAAAAAAGTTCTGATGATTTGTAATCACAGCCAACTCCAGACGATGTGGAAATGTTACAGTAGATGTACCAACCTTGAACGGTTTGACTTGTTAATTTTGTAACCACACTAAATAATAGCCGTATGGATGCTGCAGGCTTTAAATGTAACATTGGGTCAAGAGTGTAGCGACCAGACGCGCTTATTTGGAGCAGATAAACTTCGTCATCCATCTCTTACACTGTTGCTCTTTTTCTAGTTTTGTAGAGGTTAAAGAAAAGAAACCATCCTCCAGTTATAAAAAGTATTGCTCTTTCTGCCCTCCAATGCTCGCTGCTTTAACACAGCCGTGTTCAGAGGGAGATTTAGAAAATCCGTGGCCATTTCACCCATACTGATAAAATCATGTTCTCCATTGGCTACAGGTTAGGCCTAATAAAGGCCCCTTTTTACTTACATAACCATATTATCATCCCAGGAGGTTCCACCATTAGAGTCTATGTGAACCAACTGCAGGGATCTTAAAGCCTGACACAAGAATCACTGAGTCATTTGTACACTTTACAGCTGTGGATTCATAAGATAGGAGCATATTATGTTACATGAGCCTTACATGGTGTTCACGTGTATCAAAGTGTTTTAAGAATAGCCTTGGAAAATCCATGACACAATGTAATTGAGAAATTGTGATTCTATGACAGTATTTTGAGCCATTTCTTTCCATGGCTATAATGACAGACTTGGTGTTCCCCCAGTCGGACATGTCTGTAATGAGAAAAGCTTGTTTTCCTCAGAACAACATGGTTTTTCAAGGCTGCCTGGAAACACACACTTTATTTGGCTTTTATGACCAGCTCCTAAGTGGGTCAGCCATAGTATTGGGCCTGCTCCTCCGTCCTTCGTCTGGTAATTCCGAGCATTGATTGAACTCGGTCTCAACTTTCCGTTAACCTGTGCACAGAGGCAGAAGACACGGTATCACTCAGGAGGAAAGAATGATAAAAACAGGAGGGGGGATCGAAGGGAAAGATGATGTTCTCATATGCCTGACTTAGTCTTTGAAAAGAACATGTATTTCCAAATATAGCAATGTGACCTGAGGACATGGTATTTAGTTCCCCCGCATGAAAGTTAGCTAAAATACAATTAACCTTAAGCTTCTGTATTTAGGCGTAATATAGTATACTCTGCTGCTCTGATAGCAATAATCTTATTTTTATAATCAGTGGCTCCCAGAGGACATGTGATAGACCGTATGAACACAGCCCCACATTAATGATTCAGATTTTCAATACCAACCAGCGCTGTATTGTTCGTCCTTGCCACATTTCAGCACATCTATTCCGTATCGGATGCCGTTCATCATTCCACAGTCAAACATGTTTCACGTGAGTACACATAATGTGGTCGTAAAAAGACGGATGCTGCGCCGCATAAGAAGCAGTAGATAATGGCCCTTTTTGGACTTGAGGGTATTTGTCACTTTTGTTTGTACACCAAATAGCAAAGTACATCAGCAAGGACAACTGTGGTTTACACGAGCCATTGGCAGGCAGCCAAGCAAAGAGTAATAACGGAGACGGGGAGAAAAAGGAGCGACCCCGGCATCATCCATTGCGTTGAGGACCGACAGGAGAGTGATGTACTGTATATGTGTCACACAGGAGTTTTAAAAGGCTTGAACTGCAGCACAGCCTATTACAACGGCTGCTTCAGGAGCCTCACTTCCCACCTTTATTCTGCTATCTGTACAATTATTCTGACAGGGGCTGTAACATTCAGTTAACATTCAGACAACAATGGCGTTCTTTTTGTGTGAAAATAGCAGCCTATTGAACAAGCAATAGGCTATATATTCTGACCCAGCAATTAATTTTCAAAGCACTGGCCACATTGCCTCTATATTGTTCACACAACAGATCATTTCCAAACATTCTAATTTGTCTGTAGTCCATTTTCAGCGCTCCTAGGTCAATGGATAGATGCTGCACCCACACACACATTATTTCTCCCCTGTGCCCCCCCCTCTCTTTCTGACAGAGCTTTTGCTGCCTGAGCCAGGTGGCATTTCTCAACACAAATGATCCCAGCCGACGAACGCACGCCTGTAACACGACAGAGAGAAAATAGTAAAGTCCGAGTGCAGTGTCTCTGAATAAATCATGGGTGGGAGAACAAAAGCTTCCAGCAGTTTGATCAACGGAGCTCATTTAAATCTCTTTTTAATACACTAAGACCTCAAAAATGTATCAACCTGGCTGCATTAAACTCAGCTTAACATTTACAACCGTGGGGATGCTTGTCTGAGAGAGCTGTTAATTCCTCATTTGTTCTGTGGAAAAGGACACCCTCGAAGGTGCACTGAGTTAATCTCTATTAGTTGTTGACAGAGGTTTTTTTTACGCTTCCATTAATCAGCTAACTTTCTTAAGTACAGACTAAAGATGCAGCGAGCAACAACAGTGCTTCATCCTTGTCTTATGATAAATGGCACACCAGGTCAGACAAAATAGAAAAATGCAAACAAAATCGTTGCGAACCAGGAAAACCTTTTGTGAAAATGTCAGTGACGCTGAAGTTAAAGCTTTGAATGTGACCCTTTTTAAACATAACCCAGGTCATAAAGCTCATGACGTTTTGTACTGGCATTCATGGTCCTACTAACTTGGGGGGACTCCCTCAAGTTCCACTTAGCGCCACTACAGTGTTGACACTTTTAAGTTAAATCACATTGATTGGATGAATACGCATAACTATGCTACAGATATTCATTCTGCCCAAAGAACCAGTGGCGGATCTAGGGTTTTTCTAAATTAGGGCCCATAATTTACTGATTCACTATTACTGATTCAGTGAGTTGCACGTTGAAGTCATTCCTAAGCTCTATAGCTTTGAGCAAAGCCACACATCCTTGAATATATTTGAAAATTGTTTGCTTGTATAAGCAGATTGTGGAAAATGATTAGAAAATGAATATTCTGAACATATTTTCATATTTACTGTTGGTATTGTTAGTAAGTGACTATTTTTTAAGAATACTGAGAGGACAGCAGTACCTCAGGGGCCAATCAGATTTCAGTTGGGGCCAGAAGCCCCGGGGCCTCGCCACTGGCTCTGTCCCTGCAAAGGACAAATTACAATTACTACTAATCCTTGACTTTTTTTTTTTTCTAACACCACAAGTTAAAAATTGTATTTTGTCAAATATTTAACAAGTGCTAATTAGACAGTGTTAACATGTTAACAAGGATGACCATTGATATTCAGCTAACAACTAAATTTGCTGACATCTGCCTTCTAACACACCTAAGGACGACCTCGTGTAGCTGCTGGCATGGCTTCGTTTTTTTGTGAGATATCCTATGTATTCAAGCACAATGACGCCATGCATCATGTTGTCATGTTATATTATATTTAATTGATCTGATTTGAAATCTCTACCTCTCTTTTCAGCTGAGGGCATGTAGGAGAAAAGGGTTCTGAGGTAACAAGAAATATGAGTTGGCCTTCATCTTTTGAAAACTGCTTTGTCCACCTATCGCATTGACTTTACCTTCTGGTTTAATCAGCTCTTTTCTGACAAAGGTCATCATGAAACGTCCAAACCTGGACTGCAAATATTGGCCCATTTGTGATCAGAAAGGCCTCGTCCTAAACATTTTTGCCTTGGATTTTTGCAAGCGTAGCCATTAACCTTTTCAAAAATCGAATCTGTATTTGACAAACTGGGCCCCAGCATAATGTGCTTCATCCCTCAGCATGGATTAAGAAACCTGGAGCCCTTTATCAAGCAGGACAAAAATCAGACATAGTGAAGTGAGACAGTTTGAGGTAAACTGTATCTGGGTCAGGTCCAGTATGGCAGACTGTTAGTGCTTATTATTGAACAATGCCATCTTCCTTTCTCTGTCTCTCCTGAGTTCATCCAGCAGATCCTCTCTCATATTGACCGCATGCATTACGGGGCTTGGGGAACATGGCTACAGAAGTCCCTCATTAGAAGTTTGGGTTTCTCTGAACATTGTGGGAGGAGGTGGAGTATTGATCGCAGCAAGATAGCTAACTGGAAAACACTTCCCATCGGAGACGACTGAAACTCATTTGGGAGGGATGCTGCTGGCAAGCTGGAGACTATTCCACATCTGGTTATTGGACCCGGGGCGGTAGTGAGTACAGTATGTTTCTCCTGCAATCAGGAAACACTGGGAAATCTATATGTGGTAATTACAAATTCATGCCACCGCTGTGAAATTGAACACTTGGCGTCATTATAAAGTAATGGGCGCATTAGAGGGAAGTTTGCTGCAATGATTTCCCTCTCGTATGAGTATCATCAGCAGTGATCCACAAAAATGCAACATTATCCTGTCAGACCGCACAAAAGATTGGTTATTATATGAGAGTGCAGCACTGGAATGTACTTTTCCTTTATACCAAAACAAAGTGGGAATATTTGGCTAAGAAATCTGAAATACGGCACCATAGATGGATTAATTTGGTTTAAAGTAAATCCTTCACTTTGCTTACCGAGCTCATTTGAAAGATTTTAATTCAAGGGAGCTTTTTATATCACTACTACAATAACCAATTTGTACATGAGAATGTAAAATACGCTATGACTCACATCCATTCTTTCCATCTGCAATGTAATTACCTCACATGCTGTAACTCCCACTATGTTTCCATAAATATTCATGCAAATCCAACAATTCAGTGGGGGGGGGCTAATTCACCATCAAGTCTGAAGTGGCATGCCTGCTTTATGGCAAAAAATACTCCTGAC
Organism: Paralichthys olivaceus; assembly: GCF_024713975.1. Lineage (NCBI taxonomy): Eukaryota > Metazoa > Chordata > Actinopteri > Pleuronectiformes > Paralichthyidae > Paralichthys > Paralichthys olivaceus. The sequence goes on from NC_091109.1 coordinate 10,680,112, forward strand.
TCTGTGTTTGATACAGGACATGAATGGCGTCGCTATTCCCACCACTGACAGGGTAAGACAATGGATATAGGTCATGAAGAATGAGGTCCACTTAAAAAGTGCTCATCTTACTGGAAGGCGCAGTCATTATTTTTCACAGAAACTCAGTAATGGGCCCACGCAGATGCCAAGATGAAAGGCCAACGTCTGCTTTCATAGTCATCCCTCAAAAACCATTTTTACAAATGTTATCCAGCCTATTTCGCCATCATCGACAGCCTTTAATCAATGCATAAAGGTTGTCTGACTCCGCCATATCTGCCCTGTGAAAAGCCTGTTTGAAAGAAAACACTGTATTCATTCATCATTAAAACTATTGGTGCAGACTTTGTTTTGCAAACATCAAAGCCTCTGGTTCTTCTGCTGCTGTTCAGACGCACACGCCTTCAGATAAACACTCTGGCTTTTACAAAGTGGGGACTCTTGCTGCACTTCACTGGAGTTAAGATGTCACAACTCAATTATTAGTCCAACTTAACATTGGGAAGCTGTGATTTTTTTCCCCCTCTGCACTGTTTAGTTAAAAGGCTGCTTGTAATTCACCTCGTACATCAAGGCGTTTAGGATGAGCTGGTGTGTACCAAGCCAATTGAACTTGAGACAATCCCTTCATAATTACAGCTCTTCCCATCTTTTATTTTAGCTATTGGTCCTCTGTGTCCTCTGAATAAGAATTTGGGCCCAGTCATCTGGAAATGAGGAAGGAGGGAGGTGACTGGACAGTATTTGTACTGGCCATGCTCAATGAAGCCGCTAATTGTCCTTGGCCATGTAAAGCAAACCTACACGTCCTGTCCCTTTTTTCATAATGACTGCTGTGCTGTCTCTGTTCTCCCACAGCACCACCTCCACTGTGGGAATCGGAATCATTTGCCATGAAAACAATTTTGTCCTCATATCCTTGACAAAAAAATGTAATGATACAAACTAGATTCTACATTTTTGACTGGAATTAAAAATATTGTATCATCTATGAAATGACTCCAACTTCTGCCAATAGTTAGAAGAACTCAAGGTAACCTTTTTGGAGTTGCTAGGAGATGACAGACGTAATCAGTGGGTGGAAAGACGTTCTTGATAACAAGCTTATTAAAATACACAGTGCAAAAAAAAAAAAAAAAAAATGATGACTGATTTTAAGAATAAAGGCATTGCAGGCTATAATACACATTATAGAACTATTGTAGATGGCGCTAACATGAATAATTGCTGTCTACAATTTCAATTTGAGCTATAAAATACATGTAAGTTTGGCAAACAGGTACATTTTCTCAGAGTTATGATTTGGTATTCATTTCCCCATGTCCTGATTAAAGGAGTTAACACTTCAAACTGTCACTGTCATTAAAATGATTAATACTTATTTATATATTAAAATTTGGTTTTGAATGTCAACACCTGTGTTGGCAAATAACTTGAAAAAATCTGATGTTAATCTGTCACATTACATTTTACATAATACATTATTGTTCTCAGTAGTAAAGTGTTACTTGCTTTACTTTAAATTGCGGAGCTCAGGTCTGTCAGAGGTGAATTTTAACATCTTTATGCACATATTGTATTTGTCATATTTTTTGAATAGCAAACAAGGATGTCATCAACAGCCAACGCCATGTTAGTAGACTGTTTGCAGCTGCACTTCACAATTCCCAAACCCTCACATCCTCCAACTTTAGAGAAACCTCAGGTAATGAATGAATGTACAGTTTGCTTGGTGAGGCAAGACATTTTTCAAAACAACGAATTTCCCACAGAGGGGATGGTGGAGTCTCCAGCTCTGTGCCAAGCTAATGTATGGACAGTATCTAGTGTCTACCTCCCATCTCCTTGACAGGCAGCCGACATGAGGAAGCAGCAAATGAAGCATTGCTGGGATTGGTAACTGTGATGTATTTATTGAATTCTCTATCCCAGCTAAAAGTCAGTGCAGGAAACTTCATAAATAATTCTGGGCAAGGTCTCTACTCTGTAGAGGTATTTTTAGTCCTAGTTTCATCTTTAGCATGATTCCAAGATGCTTGATAAATGTGGGCGCAGCTCGTTTTAAAATTCCTGCAGAATATTTTGGCTGGTGCCAAATTGCACAGCGGACGATTAATGCTCATGTATGGATTGCCACTTTACCATGACATGCACTAATGCATGGCATAGAGAAAATGTATAAATCTGACTGAATCACTGACGCCCTTCATTTTTCAGTCTAATGGGTGACGCATTAACAGCTGCTAGTCGCTGTCTTATAGTCATTTATTACCACCCATGTTATCCTAGTCTGCCATTTTACTACCATAGCACCATAAATCAGGGGGCAAGAAGGGGGCCAGCACCCCCATTCATGGCTGCTTCAAAAGAGAAATATGGAGCAGTGGGAAGTCTGTGCACCACAAGCCAAGGTGGTCACATGTCTGAAATGTACCATTTAAAAGTCTGTCATAAGTTTCCTTTTGCCTTCAGGTCAAATACTTAACATTACACACTGGCTTGTCTTGAATTACTGCACTATTATCACGCTTACATAATTTACACTTGACTGCATTTTCAGTCGTGTTCAATAGACTCACTCGGCTGTTGATAGCTGTAAAGTCTGGGCAGCTTTTGTGACTGACTCATGTTGGAATAACAAAAAAAAGAGAGAAATTGTGTTATTAACTACAAATGCCTCCTTGCAGCTCTTCAGAGAGGTTGCACTGCCTGGAAACACTGGGGGGTATATAAATGTTTTTGGCCACAACAGCGCAGGCCAATATATCCCTGCCCAGCCTGCTTGCTCCTGTGTGGCATGGCAGCACACTGCATTTAATTTACTCGCGGTTCGACTAAATGTACCAGAGGTGGCGCTCCATAATTCATGAGGGATGAGAAAGGAGAAAAAAAAATCATGATGAATCTACAGTTGCTATTCATGTATCCCTCCTTCTGCACTTCCAATTGAATGTTAATGGACAGAGACAAAAGGCAAAAAGAGATGTTCACTGAAGGGAGAGACAGAGGTTGAAACAAGTTGAAATGTGCAGATGTGGACAAGGCATGATCTGAAACTGAATTACAATAAGAGAGAGAGAGAAATTTGTCTCAGACTTTGCATTAATCATTGCCAACTCTATCCCTGGCCGTTTTCTTATCTCCATAATTAAGTAATTAACAGTTCTTGGTGCCAGTTAGCCCTGCACCCAGACAGGACACAGCAGGAAAATAATAACACTAAATCACTCACCCGTTTTGGAGAACTGCCGTATGTTAATCAAAGATTAAAGGTAACGAGTGGAGAAAAAATGGCTTGGCAAGGGCTAAGGAAATATTCTCAGTCTTGCATGCATACACATGCACGCTGTAACTAACACACATACAAATATAAACTAATCAGATTGATGAAAAATGACCACAGGCATTTTCACACACTTAACATGCCGGCACATGCGCTCATGCACAAATTCATCCATGGGTGAGTAAACCTGACCTGTAAATTAACACTTGACAGGCTGGAGTATATCTCAAGTCTTTGTGCTTTCCTGTTCCACATGGGAATTAACATAAATAACATTATGCAACAATGTTTAGCAGGACATGTGCCTGATGACTTGTAGAGATGATGATATCAGTATTTCTTTTACTCGTTTATTTGGTCAAATAGGAAAAAGAGATGTTTACATATATTACTTGATGATAAACTACCATGAATGTTGGGACTGTGGCAATGTGTTTCATGTCAATTTGTGTAGGCATGCACCAAAATTTGCCAACCATGCATGGTTTTATATATATCATAACATTACATTGTGACTTTGTTTTACTAGTTTTCTATATTTCCAGTTGTGGACTTATAAAGGACTTGTTATCTAATCTTAGTCAGTGTTGATTCAAATCAAGGAATAACATCTGAGGTGGTAAAATTCACAATTTCCATGTCCACCAGTCTGCTGGGGTCCGCTCAGATCCTTGTGATGTAAATATCGTTAGTCACCATGTCTGCTAGGCTACACACGGACTCCTTTGCCAACATCTGCATGCCGTGTGTGCCCAAAATTTTGGGCCATGTTGACTGTAGGCACAGACTGTGCATGCTCCAGGTACAATTTATCCACCTACTGGAATGAAATGTGGGAAGTACTCATGCATGGGACACCACACTAACCTTGGACCATCTTTTTGGAATTAATGGAACCGTGGGCATGTACAGTACATATGACCAGAACCAGTTCACAACTCTCAACCAACATGGACAATATGTTTAACCTTAGTACACAGGCTTACTTCACACTAATTTGCCTTTAGAACCCTAAAAAAGAGGCAGCTAAAGCTGTAGTCACTATAACTCATGTCACTATGTAAACACAAACACATTTTTATGTGATGCTGAGCTGCTGTACACATGAAAATGAGGAAATCTTTTGAAGAGCAGTCCAAAGGTTAATCAGATAAACTAACAAGCTTCACAGAGCCAGTGAACTCAGCTCTGGTTTTTCAAATGTTGAAAGTTTTCCGAACAGCACATTTTCGATGATATGTGGGGGAAAGTGGAAACATTGGCAGAAGATGTTTGTGGGTTATTTAGCTTGTTGTTCTTCAGTCATTAGCTGGCAATGTTGCCTCTTTTGTCCTCTTCCAAAATAGAGCAATGTGCACAACAGCTGGTGTATCATCAGTTTATACTTTCTTACACAAAAAGTGATGAGAGTTCAAAGATAAGTTTCTTTTTAATGACTTTGCATATGCACCCATCACTGACTAAGATGTTGGACAATATGCGTCTTCGTCTTTGTATTGCAGCTCAGATTTATACAATCTTTTTCTTTTATGTCCTTTATGTTTCATGGTTCTTTGTGTCGGAGTCGCATTTAAAGGTACGACCCAGCCTCCTATAAACTGAGCCGTGTCGGAAAAATCAAATGGATGCCATCTCTCCATGTAAGGTTGTGTGCATCTGATGCAAACTGGGTTTATTGTAATTTATTGGACGTGATCTTACACACACCTATAAAAGTTAACAAGCCCGTCGTTAAATTCAGGTTTGGACATTTATAGGGTTGTGGGAGACATCATGTTGCATTGTTGAGGACGGGGAGAGAACAGAGGACGGTTGTTGAAAGGACGGCTGATCTATCGACCATCCTTTGCTTCCTCGGACTTCAATGAATACATCTTTTCTTTGATCTGCTAAAGTTGCTTATAATGATTCTCTATTAGTGGCACAGTTATTACCCTTTCCCATGAGAGTGCTGCACCCCCTCCTTAGTGCGCGCACACACACACACACACACACAGGAACTGCCAGGAGAATGCTTGACAGATTAAAAAGAGAGAGTGCACAGATCTCAGAGCGCCCATACATCAAGTAGTCTCTGCTGCTGGTTGCTCTTCCTCTGTGGTGCCATTGTAAGAGCGTGTGTGTCTCTGTGTGTGTGTGTGTGTGTTGGGGGGTCTACATCCTGGACTGGGCTTGACTTTGTCATTTTGCTTTGCAGTTCTTTTTGTTGAAGACAGACAGGTTTTTTCTTTATTGCAGCTGCTGTCTTGGATAGTTAATCCAGGCCTGTAATGGGCTCGCCTCGACTAAACAATGGAGCCGAGCTTGTTCCTCTGATTTGGAGTCCTTTTTCCAATCTGGCTCCAATCAGCGCGTCGAGTTTCTGAGGCCACTGCTGTTTTTCATGCCTCAGATGAGTGATCGCTGGGAGACAGCCGGACATGCGCTGCCAAGTCCAGATCACATGTTTTTTTGAAAAATCACACAATCTCACACTGAAATGACCAACTGTGTGTGTGTATGAGTGTGTGTGTGTTCTGCCAAGGCGGTGTGGTAAACCAAAATGTTCTGGCTGGACTCCAGTTTGAAAGTTCTTTAATCTTCCACCCGCAGCTAGTGTGCAGGTTACACACACACACACACACACACACACACACACACACACACACACACACACACACACACACACACACACACACACACACACACACACACACACACACACACACACACACACACACACACACACACACACACAGAGAGAGAGAGAGAGAGAGAGAGATATTATGCTGTTTATCTTTGATGTGGGCGACGAGAGAATCATCTCATAACCGGGTACAAAGCAGCCACAGTGGGAAGAACAACCTGCTGCTTCCATTGAAGTGCACTTGTCAATGGCGACCTGCCGGATCAAAACAACCACGAGGCCACCCCTGTGGCTTGTACACCTCCGTCTCTTTCTTCAGAAGACACATTGTTAGACATTCAAAGGGGACGCTGAAGATCTCATTACTTTGTCAGAGAATATTCCAGAGCCGACAGAGGTGGGAAATAAAAGTGCGAGTGTGTGTGTGCGTGAGAGAGAGGGGGTAACCTTGGCGGCTGGCGATGCTCTGACCCAGGTCACTTTGTCTGATGTATGATGCAGCATCACAGAGCACACAGCACATTTATTAGACTGCATAATGATAAAAAGATAGTGGGGGGGAAATGGATGATGGCTGAATTGCAGCCCACACATGGAGACGAGGCCCCTACTCACACTCTCCTGGCGGTAATATCATAAAGCAGGTGAAAGAAGAGGCTGCTCGGGAATACAAATGTTGCCTTTAAGTTGGAAACGTGTGGCCTGAGATGTGGCACCATATTGAAGGGAGGGGGGCATTTAGCTCTTTAGCCAATTAATCATTGTCATCATTTTGGCATTGTGGAGAAGCAATTTAGATGGTAAATACAGTTTGTGTTCCATATATCATCCGGTTGGTGCTGTGGCATGCTGAAGTTGGGCTGCACATTTAGGGGCAAAGCAAGATTTATGTTAAATAAATGGTCTTAGGTGTCACTGAGGCTTTTTTTTCCTTTTATTATGGCACCAGTGAGATTTTTTATGAGAGCATACAGTATCTGAATTTAATCACCTGTGGAAAAAGTTTAGCTAGTGAGATAAAATGTCTTCAGATGTTAGTGGAGGGTATAATGTGTTAGAGTAAAACCGAAAAAGGGCATTTATACCAAAAACATGGGAAATAATTGTATTTCAAAATAAACAAACAATTTAAATTATTTATATAAATATATATATATATATTTAATTTAGCATGCATCTAGTCTTATCAACATCTCAACATGCTTTACAATATAAGTCACTTTCACCCATTCACACCAGAATGTGTTACCACGGTTATTGCTTGTTTTCCCTGATTACAGATAATTAAAAAATGAATAATCCAATAGATAGCCAAACCAACATGACCCAACCTGAATATCATCTCAAAATCTTTGTCAGAATCAGCTCAGCCCATCAGGACCCAGTGGAGAACACTCTCAAACACACATTCATACACTTTCTGCTCCTATATGCAGATCTTTTTCTATCACACATCATTTACACACAGCCGTAAGGAGCAGTTCAGTGTCTTCAGGACACTTCATGTGGAAAGGAGTTGGAACCACTGGCCCTCTGGTTAGTAGATGATCCGCTCTTCCCCAGGAGTCCCATCCGCCCACAACTCAAGCTTCGAATTTAGCCAATTAAATACCAGCACAGAAATAATTGAGCCTGTGTGTATAACACACAGTTGATCGGCTTTAACTCTTTTTCACGTCGACCTAAGTGTACAGAACCCACTGTCGATTCACTTTAATCAATGACATCACTTCTTTCCTCCAGAGCAGCTCCACCACGTATACATGTTTGTTTAACTAAACCTCAACCCACTCAGTCTGAGCCTATGACGTTCTTTTAGACGTTCAACGTATCTTATGTCAATAACACTTTCACAGAAAGAAACTGGGAGGATTTGTGTCAGATCTGCAACACCCCATCTGGTTTTCCTCACATCTGACTTTCAATAAGCAAAAATATTTTTGGGAGTCCAACCCAAACCGGCGTTGCAACACACCAGACCTCTAGAATTAGACTATCTATCCTGAAGCTGTTGAAAACTGAGTGAAAGGGGAGAAGCTGGTGTGGATATTACCAAGCAGCCTCACCACTCCCCCGACTGTAATGTATGAGATCTACTGCCTTAATATCTCTGTTTGAAACCATAAAGTCGGCCTCTTTACAAGTCCTGAGAAAAAGTCATGGTGTGCCAGCTCCACTCCGCTGGCTCGGTGACAGAAGTGGCTTGATACTGAACGCATGTTTCATATTCAGTAGTCAATGGGGTGAGAAGTGAATTATGCTACAGTCTGGCAGCAAAGCACACAGATTGTCCCCACTGTGTGCATAACAAATGCAAAACAATTTTACATATGGTATTCATATGACATCTGCAGCTAATGGAAAAGATATAAAACATAGCCTCACACTGAGTGATGGAATTTTAAATTGTATTCTACACATGAATGCCTCCCAGGGTGACCGTCAGACCTAAGACGCTCCTTTCGAGAAAACAGACTGTGGTGGATTTTTCTGCAGTAAAGCAATAAGAAAAAGAGAAAAGACAAGATGCAGAAGTCGGGCTCAGTTCTTTGTGTTCACCCATGTTTGCTGCAGACTCCCAAACGGGGTGGGGTCATCCTCGGATGTCGCACACATTGACCTTACATCCCTGTAGTCGAATGAAACCCATGTGCACACAGACTGGAGGAACCGCAGCCTCAGATAATTGACAGCAGAGCGGCTTTGAAATGCTGATTAAGCACAACCTGCCCAGTAGTCCCCCAGACTGTCGGCTCTGCATGCGGAGGAGGAGGCTTTTGACACAGGGAGGAATCCTTGAAGGCAGCTCTCGGTGATGGGAGTTACTGTATCATCAGGCATCAGAATTCAAGGCTTCTTCTCCAGAGATGAGTAGACGGGTGTGTGTGTGTGTGTGTGTGTGAGAATGGCATTCATTAGAGCATCAGCGCTTCATTAAAGCCTCCTCTCTGGTTAATATTTTCTGGGTAGCTGCATGCGAATTCTGTCATATCGCCTCTGCCTCTTCATCACTGCACTGGTGCTATCTGAGCTTCGTTCACGCCATGTTACGCAGAGATAGAGCTCCGTGGCCAGATTAGGTTCACATTTGGAATTAAAATTTAAAGCCTCATTAAATATTAAATCACCATTTACATGCCAGATTATGTTAACATGGTTTGTATCATTTACAAATTTTGTAAAATTTCCAAACGCCTGCTATTTTATTTCGGTCACGGAAATAAATGTTCGGCTTCTAGGAATATAGTAATTAAATAATTAAGCAGCAATGACAATTATATATTTATTGGCTGAATGTGGAAGGCAGGACATAAATTGAACTTCAGGGAATTTAGATTCCGCCTTTGTCTCCTCTTGCCAATAACCACGACAAGGTCAAAGCTCTTGAGGTCATTTGTCTCCCCTCACCTGATGAGAAATATTGACCAAGATGCTGCAAAGAACCAGCAAAGTGCCACGGCGCAACTTTTTCACTTTGACATATAAGTGAGGCAGTCCGGTGAGTGTGGATTAAAAGACTTGATGCACCCGAGAGAGCTATCAGTCAGAATGAAGGATTGAGAGCAGCAGAGGGGTTACGCCAGGGCCATTTGGTCGCAGCCTTCTTTCCCGTTTATACGGTCAATAGCAACAGACTGGCAACACATAGGTTGAGCTCAGACGGGCAAAAGGGATGGCTTACCCTCGTCTCACTCGTGGACCCGTCTAATTTGTCCCCTGGGAGTGGAGAGATCTAACATAACTCAGCCCTTTGACCTTTCAACCCCAACAAGGCCTTTCCCCGCTGTGATGGATGGCTCATTGTGCATGGTTCAATTCTCATGATTTATAGACCTGCAAATATTTCCCTTTTGTCCCCCTTTTTTTTCCCCCACTTCGTTTTGATTGAACCTTCTCTTCCGAACTCTCTCTGCTCATTTGTTCATCTTTTCTTATCAATTAGCATCTTGGCAAAAAAGGAAGTGAATCCATCCGGCTGTGTGAGGCGGCTTGATGAAGAGTAACATATGGATAAGATAATCATGACAGAGGCTCTCCCTGTCTCTGACGTCGATGCGCTGAGGTCATTTTTCATTTTTTTAATATCCGTGTGCCAGAATGTGTGTTTAATGGCTTCCCGGTGGGGCTGTACGTTAAAATGTATTTTGCATCTAAGTGCTGTATCTTAAGTATTGCTGGGTGAGGTAACCTTTCCATTAGAGAAATGAAGAAGTCTCTGAGGGGTTGACCAAGAGGGATTCAAGATTTTGACCCGAAAGCTGATTGATCACAATGATTGGTTCTCATCAACCCTCTCATATCTAACCATCAACTCCTGGTTACCAAGTGTGAACCCCCCCATTATCTAGATTGTCCTCTGGAGGAAATAACAGGATCATGTTGTTGGGTTTTGAAGTTGTTTCTTTAATTTTTAGCACCCCAGTTATTATATTTCAACACATTATTATTGTGCTGCTGTAATACGATGTTGAAAGTAAAGAGATGACATGAAGTGAACGTCTACCATGATGCATTGTCACTTCTCCTGTCGTCTTCTTCCCAGACCGAGATCATACATAAAACATAACACATATGATAAGCTCAGGAAATCATGAAGGATTTGACCTGTGGTTTGCGCAGATGGGGCCTCGTTTGACTGAGATGTCAGAGCTGTTAGTAATTTCACCAGAACGATTTAAAACATCAAGAGGTTTTATTGTATTAACTGTTGAAGGCCCGTTAAATAAAACTAATCAAATACTTCTCAGAAAGATGATAGATTAACATAGCAATACACATTGACCAGCTAAAACAGCAAAATGCCACCAGATGATGAGTCAGGTTTATCAAGCTGTTAATGTAATTGTACAAAACCAAGTCAGTGTTTAGTGTTTTAAGTTTTGAATGAAGTCCCACAGACTTGGGGAAAAAGCTTAGAAAGATGACAGAGAACCTGAGGCCATGGAGACCAGGTAAGAAATCAATTAAAACCTCACAAGAAATCTTGCAACAAAAGACAATTCTAAGAACAACAACAGGCAAGAGCAGATCCTAACACTGAAGATGACTGAACAATCTGAGTCCTGAGTGGGCGGAGAATCAGGGTATTTATAGTGAGGCTGATGAGCTGATGCGAAGCAGGTGAGCTTGGAACCTGCAGGACACACACACACACACACACACACACACACACACACACACACACACACACACACACACACACACACACACACAGGATCGACAAAGAGGGGACACAGGGAGGAGGAGGACACTGCATGGAAACCAGCATTTTAATCTTTAATTTTAATCTGAGACTTTTGTAGAAATAATTACATCGTTAAATTAATCAGCACACACAAACACACACGCACACGCACACACACACACACACACAGTAACTAGTGTGTAGATCATGCAACGTGACATGTGGACTGTCCTTTATAAAAATAGCTCAGTTGCAGGAACTAATTCACCGTCTCCCTGGTTAAACTTCCTGTTGATCATTTGTTGATTGTTCGGTTCAAGAACACATTTTAAAAAGTCTGCAGTGTCACATGAAACTGAATTAACAATACAACTTCATTCACAAACAAATCAGAGATGAAAGCTTGATGTTTACTGTGATGGGTAGAACGCTGAAAAAAAGTCTGCAAATTGCTTTTGAAACCTTATGGAAATGAACTGAAACCAAAGGATGTGTTACACAGTATAGAAAAAAGAAAAAGAAGCACTTTTAAATATACACTAGAGGATGTGCAATTCGATAAATCATGCAAAAGCACTGTTATGGTCCTTTAACCCTCAAAAGAGCCGGATGATCTGCACTGGGACTTGTTGGTAAAAGGGATGAACAGCATCTCCACTCATGCTTTTCTGTAACACTTTTGAGCTTTCCTCGCTTTAGATCTTCTTTGTGTCCCTCTTGTCAACCAGCTGCCCGTCTTCATAAGCTGCTCTATAAAGTAACTCCGAAAATACTGTGAAAGCTGCCAGGCCATGGAAGAAAAATAAAAATGGAATATGTACAGGCTGAAAATGGACAATGGCTTTAACACTGCAAACCTGCCTTTTCTTCAGGCTTCTTTTTTTTTTTTCTGATCGCCAACTTTAACTGAGAAAGTCCTGCTTCAGATCCTGTCAGTTTTACTGGGTGAGCCCTGGCAATACACGGGCCAAGTGGAAATTTACAGACAGCGAGTACGTATAGGGTAAAGTAGGCCAATGTGTTATATAATAAGCTGACAGGTTAGAACAGTGCAAGTGGCTCCCTGCAGATAAGTGACCCAGAAATATCAGCTGCAGGTCTGTGGCATATATTCTATTACACACTGTACAGTTCCCCCCTTTCAGGCTGTTCGGCTTGTTCCTCAAAGCCCTCCCCTGCATGTACTCCGTGTTCCTGCCAAGAATGAAAAACATCTTCATGTCTGTGAAGGCGCTAAGAAATCACATTTGTTCACATTTTTCACAAGTTGTACATTGCATTCTGCAGAAATCCCTCTTTTGGATGATATCACCTGAATGACTTTGGAGTGCGCAGCCATCAGGCCATGTTTTCACTTATTCTGTCTGTTCTTTGGGCCATCACTGAATAGAAATATCTCAACATCGACAAAATGAGTTGAGCCAAATATTTGTACGGATGTTCATGGTTCCCAGAGGATGGATCTCAAAGATATTGTCGATCCTTTGACTTTTCTTCTTGCAGTGCAGCAGTTCAACATTTGGTTGATAGTGAACTATCTTGACTATTGAATAGGTTCCTATAAAATTTTGTACCGGTGTTTATGGTTTACAGAGGATGAATCATGACTTTCTACATCTGATCCCTTTATTTATGACCAAATATCTGCAAATCTAATGGCATTCCAAGCCGCCCCAAAGCTGAATTTTATATTTTACTCAGACGGTGAACGCTGTGAACATTATATGTACAAAATATTGACATGCTAGCCATTTCACTGTGATCATGGCCATCAAATATTTGAACAAAGAAAAGGCTGTCACACAGCATGGTAGACCACAAGGAAGAAACTGAGTAAAGTAGCATGGTAAGCTTTAAAGAGATAAAAAAACAAATATTTAAATTAATATCCGCACTAATTAAAGTCGTTCTCTAAGTCATAATTGTTCTCCATTCACATTTCTCTACAGTCAACAGGACCAGATGTTTGGACAGCAGCTGCTCAGTGTGTGGGAGAAGTATCTAAGTCAGATTTAGGAGGACCCCCCCCCCCCCCCCGCAGAGCTCCAATCGGCCACAGGGATGAGAACTGAAAAGAAGGATAAGTGTATTTTCATAAGGGAAAGAAATAATGCAAAATAGCTGTGGGCCAGCAAGAATTAATTTAAATCTCACACAAAACATCAGTGATCATTGCCGAAAATTCTCCCTCCAAGCCAGCTGTGATGTTTACAACTTAGACTTCTTCTAGATTACATGCACACACAAAGGTTTTTTTTCCGCTCGCTACCAATGTCGGAAAACGGGGAGACGGAGGAGAGAAAAAAAAAGGGGAATAATTAGACAGATCAGAGGGAGAGATCCTTTGCTAGAGGTCATGCAGCTGATAAACAGTAGGCTCGCCTGCGATGAATGTTAAGTGAGTATCGGTGTAATTATCCAGGCTGCGAGGCCTGTATGACTGTGTGTAATGTCATGGCCTTTCTTCCTTCACCCCCTCAGGCTCTTTCCTTCCTTGTCAGATGCTCCACAGACAGGGAGTGAAGGTCACTTGACCAGAAGAAAAAAGGTCAAGGGAGGGACCGGGCCCATGACGGACCAATCACCACACCGTCACCGAATGGTGAATTTAATTAAGATTGAGAGTGACATTTTCTCTTCCCATTGCTTCTTTCCTGCATCCCAGTCTGCGAAGTTCTTATTATCAATGTTTCTGAAAGAATAGGCACTTCACTCAAATGAGGATGGAGCCCCACGAGGGGATTAATGAAGGTTTAGCAGGCTTATTTTTACTTTCCTTCCCCTTTTTTTGTGGAAATTTTCAGAAAAATCCTCAACAAAAATTCTCTTTTTACCTAATGTTGGAGGTTTACAAGTTCACGTGTAACAAGAGGCTTTTAGAAATGCATGAGACATCTTCATTAAAACATCAAAAAAAATTCTTCAGGATCCAGGCAGCAGCTCATCCGAGGCAGACCTCCTTCCTCTAAATTGAGAGGAGCTGGAGCCATGACAATCTGTGCTTGCTTTGCAGATTCTTTGCAGCCGATGGGGGACCCAGCACAATAAAAGAGCCCTTCCTGAAGGTTTGGCGGTGCGATTCTGTGGGCGACACGCAGGAGATCAAGGGAGCGGGAGAACTGACTGGGCAGGCCTAGAGCCGCCTCTCTCTCCAGGGACTCCTCGCTTTAATCACACTGCAGCCAAGCAAAGTGATCGTGAACCCCACATGCCTTTGGTCTCCCTCGTTCTCTCTCTCTGTGTGTGTCTTCCTCTCCGTCTCTCGTTCTGCTTCTTCGTTTTCTCTCTTTTTCGCTCACTCCACCGCTCATCTCCTCATGCTCCTCATGCTCCTCATATATTACCTACATAAACCCTGCTCCGTCTTTTCAGTGGTCCTCATGGATTTTGTTCTAACTTCCAAACTGCAGTCCACATGCAGTTTTTCTAACGTTAAAGCACAGAGTAGATACATGCAGTACTAGTGAGGTGTTAATCATGTAAAAGAAGCTCCTGGTAAGCAAGGAAGGTTCTTTCCAGCAGCATCTAATTGAGGCCTGGACATGTCCCTGATCACTGGGCCCCCAGAGGCAGACCGCCATAAAAGCAGTGCAAGATGCAGTCATTACTGCACTGGGAAACATATGGTGTCAGGTATCTTTAGACTTAACTGTGGCACACCGAAGAAATGAAGGCTGGAGACACGGGGAGCTGACCATTATGAGAAATCCTGAAGGTGTTGAACACTTGAACACTGGAGGGGCCTCAGACAAACGTGTCGTTTACTGCTGCCTGTTGTTTTATTGAAACAACCAGAAATGAGAGAACATGCATTTAGACACATGATCACATTTTTTCATACAACTTGGCTTGTTTGCCTTATTTAAAAAAAAATCTGCCAAAAGTCAACAAAACTGCATTCATTTCTTACTTAACTGCAAAAAACATCTTGACCTTATTGTGTTTGTTGGAGAATGTGTCATTAAACAGTTCCCAGTTTTCTCACTCAGCAAACATGCAGCAATATTTGGAGTCAAACTCTTTGTTAGCTCTGTTTTTGGTCTCCACCAACAGACAAAGGAAATGTCTGGTTCTTCAGCTGCAAAACGCTCCATGTTCATCAGCTTGTTGCTGACTTGTTCTGTCTGGACACATCGTGTGTAGTGGGTCTAAAAAAAACATCTAAAAAGCTGCAGAGCTGAGAGAAGCTGCAGAGTGGAAAGATAATTCCCTGTTGGTTTGCATTGCTTACACATTACCCACATTTATTTGACCCTTCTGGTATATAAAAAGCATTGATGAGTGCAGGTTTTAAATTGGATATTCCTTTAATAGTTTTTCCCCTCCACAGTTCTCACAGCTCTCATTTATTTGTATTTTTGGCTAGAATTTCCAAGTGCTGTCCATTACCGCATGTTTAGAAATGTTAAAGTGTCATTAAATAGCTACTGGTTGTGTCACCACGGATAAACTGTTTATTACTACTTCAGCTTTTAGTGCTTGGAATTAGATTTCCCCCACAATTTGAATTGAGAAATCTGCAGCTCATTAGCTAGAGTCTCATACAGCAGGTCTTACTGCTGCAGCCAGATTCCTGTCACATTTGGCCCTCCGGCCTCTGACAGCATCTCCAGATTCCCAGGATGCTTCTCAAGGCAAAACTGCACAAAGAGAGCAAATGGCACATAGTGTACATTCCACTACAGCAGCACAGCATTGGGTTAGAGTGCGTATAAAGATACTTTCGAAATGTTCTTTTATTGCTTGCAGTGAGGAGCTGTGAAACCATTAGCATGTTAGCACCGCTGGGTCTTCCTGTGCTGTAATATGTTGCGGAGTAGTAAAACTGTCAGTAAGTCCTTATCAGGTCAATGATGTCTTGCTTTGCAGGCGTCAGAAAATAAATGACAGTTGAAATCTCCTTTTTGAAACTCATTTCCTCTTGTGCATGTGTGTGTGTGCAAGGGAGAGGAAGAGAAATGTTATTGAAGTTACCATGGTGATTCAATTTCAGCCCCCCCCCCTCTTCCCTCCGCCTCGCTCACCCTCATTTCCTCACAAGAACAAAAAAGTAAATATTTCTGAGAGGAATTCCCTCGGTTGTGGGAGCTGCGCCGGCTTTCACCAACTGATCTGAGCAAGGTTTGGGTGAATACGTTTCCCGCTGGGGATCTCTGCTCAGATATGCACCATCGCGGATCTGCTGAGCAGAGAAGTTACACAAAACAATGTTAATTTCCGGAATTTTAAGTGTTTTATGAAAAAAAATAAAAAATCTGGCTGGAAATCATTAGAATGGAAATGAAGAGCGTGTTGGAAGGAGGCTTTGTACACACACTTCCAGGCAGCTGTGGACTTTTTAGGGCAGTGGATGAAGATCAGGTCTGTGAGTGTAAATGTCAAATCCTGTGCTTAAAATGTACACCTCTGCCGAATGTGTCACACTGCTAGAACCAGATCCATCCACCCCATTAAGCTTCCGGTGACGTCGGGTGCTGTGTTTATTTGAAGTTCAAACAGGAAGACTATTTATGCCTCAATCCCCCCCCCCCATCTCTACAGGGTCCACTGAGGTTTTATTTCCCTTCCCTAAAATAGAAGAGCCGTGTTTCTAATTCCCAAAACAAACGATGAGCAACAGGGCAACTCTGTTTTGACATCGACCAATGTGATAACAGCAATTTGTTTCTCCCCCATCACTCGGAATCGCCTCAGGTGAATCAGTAGCCGCAAGACAAGCAGCATCGAGTGTGAGAGCTTGTTGGACGGGTGGCATTTTATTTTATTTCTGCACCCTTCTAGAAGTGAAATGCTGTGAAGGACTGCGATCCATGCACACACACACATAGACACACACGCTTCCTCCTCAGTTTAACCTCAGCTCTTCCCCTCCACTGACTGTCACAGTCACCATCTGCCATGTTGGAAATGTGCCCTCAGTCTGACTGGGGAGCTGTATATATAGCTCTCCATATTTCACTGCTTTAGAAGCCGGATTTGTGACCTTGCTCGCCCGTAAATCACAAATCATTAACAACTGAGCACATTTTTCATCTGCGAGCGGTCGCAGAACACGACGCTTTGACTGGTAGTGGCGTAAAATAAAAAAAAAGCGCACAGCCGCGTAGCCCCATTTTGTGGTTTTCCTGAGCTGAGGCCCGTGTGGCGCGGTAATTAGAGCTGCCACATGTTCTGGGGGGTTTTACCATTGGCGCGACTAAGCGAGATCGGGGGGGAAGCCCACAGCCGTGCCAGGGAAAGGTTGATGGGAATCCATGTGTTACCGTCACTGAGCAGAAAGGGAATCCCTTCCTGTTTCCTAATGTTTTGTCAGTCGGGCAGACTACTGCCATGGTGACCTGGTGTTTACTGCACTGACTGGTTGGCAGATGACGTGTTCGTATGGTAATGGTTATTTATGCCTCAACAGTAACTTGAGTGTGAGTGTGTGTGTGTGTGTGTGTGTGTGTGTGTGTGTGTGTGTGTGTGTGTGTGGTCCAGGTATTATTCATGTTGTGGGAACCTTGATCTGTTTACACAATCACATTTACTTGATTGTTGTTGTTTTGTGTTTGTTCCTTGTTCCTTATTGTAAGTTGCTTGGGATAAACGCGTCAGTGAAATGTATTGTAATTATGGGGACTTGTCTTCCTTGTGGGGACAAAAAGCAAGTCTCCATACAATAAATCATTTAATTACAAGGTGAAGACGTGTTGAAAGGTTTAGTTTTAGGTTAGAGTTAAGTTAAGATAAGGGTTTAGAGTTAGACAAGTATTAAGGTTAAGGTTATATGTTATCTCTCCAGGAAATAAATGCAAGTCTATGTAATGTCTTCTGAAGTCATGGTGACACAACTGTTTGTGTGTGTGTGTGTGTGTGTGTGTGTGTGAGTGTGTGGAAAGCCTATAAACAACAGGCCATGATTACATGAGCGATTGGACAGTTGCTGAATAACAAAAAGTTCAAATCAAGAAGGAAACATATGCGCGTGAGTAATGTGGAAACTCCATCTCCATGGCAACTGTATCATAACAGACATGAGTGTTGAGCGTGGGCGGACACTTTCTTCTCAAACCCTTTTCATGTTATTCCATTTTCTTTAGCTACATTAGAATTATATGCCGATTTAAACAATATATATCTGCTACTTCACTCCCTCTTCTGGTTCTGTAAGAGTGCGATAAGTGAAAGTCAATCAGGGTCTTTTTTGGCAACATTAATTAATCTTCCCCCTAAAAAAGGGAGGATATCATACGTTCCTTTTTTTAAGCAAAATCTGAAATAATGAGAGAGATTCCTAGTGCCGCTGTAAAGAGACCACCAGAGAGTAAAAGCTCTGTAGAGCTGAATGAGGAGTCATCTCAGTCATTAACTCAACCTATAAACTATTAATGGTCTCCAGCCATTTTTCATCATAAGGCTCCCCACATTTGAAAAATTCTCATTAGGGCCTAAATTAGGGAGCTCTCGTAGATCAAAATTGGTCTTATACGGGTTTTAAAAATTCCAAAATAAAGATTTAATGAAACATCTTCTTGTCTCTATTTTTTGTGAATCCATCTTTCTCCCTCAACACCCTCTCTGTATGCATAAATACTGAATCGTGCAGTATACTGTACATGCATGAATAAATATATGCATGTAAGCTCAGTAGTGATCAGATACAGTGTACATGTGTCAGTGTGAATATCTGAAGAGGTTTGTTTTGATGCATGCCTGCAGAATGTGTGTTTGCATATGTGCATGTGTTTCCCAGGATTGTTGCCTGGCTTCACACACACTCCTCCTGCCCCTCCCTCCGTGCTGTCAGATCCACTCCTACACCGTGTCCATTGTCACATCATTTACCGCAGAATACACAATGACTTCGCACTGAACAAACACCCAACACCTCCGATTTTCCTCCAGAAATCAAGTGCAGATGTGACTTTGGCTCGGTACGTATGGAATAACGTGGCCAGCCCTCCTGCTCACTGCACGAGGGGGGAATGAAAAATCCCTGAATTTTAAACAGCTCTATAGGTATGAAAATGAAAGCCATGTAAAAATTAATATTACATTTCCGTGACTTCCTGTGCTGTTTAAAAAGTAATGAGACTGAATAAAAAAGCACTCAAGTTAATAGCCTTGAAAAACTGTGCCCCTGACATTTCGTCTGCATTTCCAGGAAGCAGACAGTGTTCAAATTGTTGGCAATATAACCCGCCTTTTACAAAATGGTGGTGTCCATTTGATAACTTAATTGTTCCCTGCATTAGTGGGAAGCTTTTAAACGTATTTTGCTCAGAAAGCTCAGGGGTGACAGAAAGGAATGTCTGAAAGTTGATGGTTTTGACTCAAACCATGTTGAAGTCTGAGAAACTCTGGAAGAACTCATGGAGCAGTCACGCACAAGGGTGTGTACTCTCTTACACACACGTACACCACTCCTCCGTGCGTTCTGGGTTGGGATCCTGTGTAGGAGTGCAAGCAGGGATATCCCCTTATGGTTTTTCAGAGAGGCCTGCCTCATTGCTGCGGAGAACACTCTGTCCTGTTTTGAACTTGTGGAGGAAGCTCCTGTGCTTTGGGAAGGAAATGCCTTCAATGAGTTCACTGCGCATATTTACAGTGAACCTCCTCCTGGTGCAGGTCACCCTGACCGATGGCAGAACAACGGAGGTATGTTTCAGAAGCAGGAATTAAAATTCACCAGTGTAGTGCCTGTGTGGAATACACTGTTTGCTTGGCCTGTGGTAATGCTGGTTGCTTTCTTTCTGGACATGTAAAAGTGGCAGTAATCAAGCAAGTAAAGACTCAGTCAGGACACTGAGGCTACACCTACGCTGCTGCACCAATAGCTGGTCATTTCTTTATTCAAAGATTTGCTGTTATCATGATTCCTGCCCTGGTCACTTGTTTATTAAAGGTTTGTTAATATAAACTATTCACATCGCAACAAATTTGACTCTGCTCTTCCTTGCGCCCTCAACAATATATATGCCAACTGTGAAGCAGATTAAGAGAGCAGTTTTTGAAATATGCAGACCACATATACATATATATGAAATAAGTAAATAGATATAAGAACATAGTATTTGCTCTGGTGTGCTCCGGTCACTAAGACACAGTGGAACAGAGTCTCCGAGCAAAGCTGAGCCCCAGATGTCAGTCCACTGATCTTGAGGCTTGAAGCTTAGACAATTCTTCACTTATTATGTTCAAAATATGTCTTTGTTCAATTTTGGAAAACGACCATATTGTTGTTATCAATACTTCTTATCGTTCCTTAAAAGTGAGGAGAAACCAAATATCAGTTGAGCAGACATCTAAAGTGTTGGCACTGGTTGTGGGGGGACATCTGCACCTCAAATAACCTCATCACTCTCTTTAGTGACCTGGGAAGCATTCAAACCTTTGTTGGGAAGTTCTTATGAGGACACTGGATAATATTCTGGCCATTGCTGGAGTCCCCTGATGGATTTATACCCTGAAAAAATGGCTTTAATAGAAAAGATTATTTACACTGTCTATAAATATAGATCATGGCTTCCAGCTAAGGAAGGAGTGCAGTCAAGAGAGCCAAACACATACATATACTGTTCCAAACACAGCTAATTGCATGCAGTCAAAATCCAAAGCATGGAGCAACTGCCCTTTTTAACACATGCCCACACTGCTGTTGAACATTCACACAGCAGAAAATTCTGTTATAGTTCATAAGCTTTTCCTCCTTGTTGAATTCACTGTAGAGCCATGGCTTCTGCAGAGACTGTAAACTGGCATTGTCTCATGTTACTGTGCACCTCCTGAAACACTTACTGTAGAACGTGAGCGACATTATTTCTCTCCCATTTACATTTACTGCCTGCAAACTGTCATCACCGCTGCATGCTCTCAGACATGCAGAATTACAAGATTACTGTGGCAACACAAACAAACCTAAGGCTGGAGCTGCATAATGGGAAACATCTGGATGCTGTTTTCAGTCCCTAAGTCATGAACGCTATAACATCTCATTTGGCCACTACACGGCTGACAATTCCCACATAAACATAAACATCCTTCGCTCACAGTTGGAGAAGATGATATGCATAACCGACGCAGGGAGAATAACAAATATCAAACAGGACGTCACTCCCAAATCAATGATACCATCACAGTGTCCAATGCAGTTGTAATTCACTATCGGTGGGTTTGAAAATGCTGACTGCAGCAGATGAATGGAAAGAAATGCAGATCAATCTGTAGACGGAAGAGAATAAATAAAATTTGGGGGTAAGGAGGGGAAAAAAGCAAGTATCACCTGCAGGTCTTGAACCAGGGCCACCTTCCTAAGGATTAAATTGCATCTGCCAGGTGAAAAGTCCCAGAAAAGCAATACAGCGGGGATTAGAAAATGAAAATAAATGAGCTTTTAAAGCTTAATGAAAGATTGAACCTAAATGAAGCACAGGTGGCTGGTAATAGGTGCTGCCTCCGCAACCTCTGGCAGGACAGGTTTGAACGATTTCAGGGGGGATTTCAGCGCCCCCACCACCACTCCCCTCCCCGTGGCCTTGCCTTTGGTATTTACTCATGCTTTTCCTGGGGTCGCCGTGTCACTGGGCTTAGCTGATGGGAACGTGCCATTTTCCAGTGTTTTCATTGGCCGGGGAGAACATGGGAAAAGTCGCTGGGCATCCTCTGTGGTCCCACCCTGAACAGAAGACAACCCCCCCAACCCCCAGCCCTCTAAAGGCAGCATTTTTACCACATGTACCCCCCCTTTCCGCTCTGGACATGCGAGGAAATAATGATGTCAGAAAGATGGGGCCCGACCTTAGCAGCCTTGTTTCATGGGAAGAACTTTAAACTGAAGTGACAAAGTATCCTCCTGGGTTAAGAACATGTAGAAGAATTTCAGCACTGATATCCATTACACCCAGAGGTCATGCACTTTTTTTCTATCTGGAAAAACATTCCTTTAAATGCAAGTGGGGTAAATATATCAGTATCACTGTGTTCTGAACAATAGCTTCAAATCCTCCTTTGATAGATTAATAAAGCACCAGAGCCTGTGTAAGAAAACGAGGGGCTTATTTTATGATTAAACAGCTACATGATCAAAATTATCCACATCAAAGAATCTCCCCGACTTAAAACTGAATTAAAAATTACTCAGTGGAATTCATTTATTTTCTGTTTTCTCTGCTAACATGTATTACTTTGCATTTGGCATTAGGCGGCTACATCTTCCGCAAATTGGCTTTCCCCTCCCTCCTTTTTCCCTGACTTTATACATTTGTAATCAGATATAAGCAGTTGATGTTTTCGGATATTACTCAAGCTGTGCAGAAAGACCCTGTATTCATTTACAGCCCTGTGTGTTGACTGTCATTTTCCACAAATGGAAGCTGATAATGTCAGAGAGGAAGAATAAAAAAACACTAAGGCCTGTTGTTATGTAACCTTCGTTACTGCTCATACAGGAAGTTTGACCATTTACTGTGCGTTGAGTCACGTCAGGAACTGACAGTGGAGTTTTCTGTGCAGCCAGCCGTTTAAGGAAGCGCACATGGGGAACAGAGACTGCCCTGTACGCTGAACAATTAACAGAAATGTCATGCACTATGATAAATCACTGAAACAATACATACCCTGTGCTGTATACTGTATATTCAGGATGTAATTGGTTCCAGTTTATCACGGAGAAACTCTAATATCTTTTTCTCACGATTCTATCAACTGAAGATCCTCTTTATCATCTTTAAAGGTCCAGTGTGTAAGATTGAAGTGAAAGGTAACTATTGGCAGGAATTTAATGTAGAATAGTCCCCATGATGTTTTCACTAGTTTGTTTCATCTAAATTGTAGTTTTCTTTAACTTCAGTAAAGGCCATTTATATTTAAATACTTAAATGAAGACTGGACAAACCAAACACCTTCTGAGTTTATATGACAACTGAAGTCTCCCACAGGTTCTTTTTCATGTTTGGGAGGAGAGGGTGAGGTTGTAGGAAGCCTATAATTGTGAATTTCAAGCAGAGAGAGTGAATACAAACATTACCCTGTTTGGATTGATACCGTGGATCCGATGCCCACAGCATCATGTCCACCCAGTCGACCACCTGTCCAACCTCTTGCATCCTGGACAGAGATACAGAAACACCGCAGGTCGGACATCCAAAAAGAGAAGTGGAATAAATTATTCCACACGTATAAATATGTGTAGATCATTGACAAACTGTTTAGATGTCAATATACTTTTAGAGGCTCAAAATAAACTATATACATAAAACCTGTGGAGTCATAAAGGGTAGAAATTAATAAATGACTTGTATTGATGTATAATTACGTGATTATGAGATAAATTTGTAAACCTTTCCTGGTGAATTCTGTCTTGGAGGTAAAGAGTTTCTGCTCTGTGGTGCGTCTGCTTTGTTTTCCACTCAGACAGAAAGTGGTGGATGAAAAATGAGTCCAGAGCAAACATTTCAAATCAAAACAAACCACACAAGTGCTGCACACAAGTCCTCCTCCCATACAGAGGTTATTGTGGGTGTGGTGCTGCAAAAGTCCAGCTGCTGCATAGTGAGGGAGTGAATAATAAAATAAATTGTGTTTGATGAGGCTTATATCAAAGATTAGTCATTCATGAATCATGAAAAGGAGGGGAGAGACCTCCTTTCTGCTCAGTGTTTTATGGTTCAGCACCAGCACTTCAGATCAATCCCAGACCTGGCTCTTGGACCCGGTCCGCACTCCCTCTGACTCACAGCAGGTCTTAGTCACCGCTCACAGGAGGCAGCGGGGAGAGCAGGGTGGACAGCTTTGGACAAGTTGCACCCAGCAGGCGGTTGGAGCTCCCAGCGTGCAGTCTGGTCACCTCACGCACTAAACGATGGCCAGACGGGAACAGTAACAGGGTTGCAGCTTGGCTCATATTTACTCATAAAATCCTTTTATTATGATGTGAAACATTGTGCAAAGATGACAGAACATGTTGTATATTCGAGTGGAGTCCTGGAATTTACTGTTTCTGTTTTCATCATGGATCAAAGTGTAATTCAAGCTGTGATTGAGCCAAACTTTGTATAAAGCATATGTTTACAATGTAGCTTAATAGGATTCAAGCTGGTGATATTTTACATTCATTCTATGGCACATAAACTAGAAGCCTTCAGCAGATCCCATTAGAGGTTGAGTTGATTCAATTATTTTTTTACAATGTTTAAACTTTTTATCAGGTGAAACGTAACAAGCAAACAAGGAAAATTTGAAGTTGTTAGTTAATGTTTAGCGCAGGGCTGCTCGATACAGGGGCGCACCTAGTTGAACGGGCACCCATTCAAAACAGCCCAGGACTCTTTGGGTTTAAGGTGCGTTATCGAGACGATACCATGCAGCTACATAGGAAGCTGAACAATGAGCATACTCTGTGTAAAGTGTTCTCTCTTACTACCTGGCAAATCTGTCTGGCAGTCTACCAAGGTGCCAGAGCACCTGGCTGTTAAAGGCGATAGGAAACGTCATTCTGATTAGTTTATTTCATGTTCGACCCAAAACACCCACACGAATAATCAAGAGTGATTGGGATTATTAAAGTAATGAAGTACAATCCCTCGTTTGAACCATACACATTGTGTGGGGATGTTTCTTTCTGTTTTACTAACCAAAGTGGACTTGGACACAATTCAAATGGACTTTAGACCAGGAAATGTCTGTTAAGATTACGCAGATCTTAGTCTCAAGGTTTAAAAACACTGGATCCTACTTTTCCCACAATGCAACTTGACAGTGTCTTTAAATTAATATGATGCTCATGTCTGTCATACTTCACTGTGTAAGGCAGGTTTTCTGTTATAAAGTTGGAGTTTAGCGGCTGAATTAGACGAATGGTGCTCTTAGTTGTGAACTGAACTTGATGTCTTAAGGTTGTGGACTGTTCCTTTAACTATGTTCTGATGAAAAGAAAGTGAACAGACATTTAGGAAACATGGTGATCGACACTGGAGAAAGTCGAGCATGACTTACTGAGATGGATGCTGTTTGTAGTGCAATGACAAGCAGATGCATCATGTTTGTCTGCAGCATGCTTTAATTTGAGGTCAGGGAGAAGAAGGTATGAGCCACAGCATTGGGTCACATGGAAGTCATAATAAAACACTGAGGAAAGCCAGAGATAACTGTTATGTTATGTAGATTCACCATCAAGGTCACAGAATGTTTTTTAAGGTTACATACTTGTTCATGCTGTAGCTCATAAATTCCAGTCCACTCAGAGTTAAAGAATAACCGCTATGGTTTTCTATATTTACTCCTTGTAAAACTCATAAAAACATAAAACCAGCAATAAACTCATCCAACTGTATGAAGCTCTTCCACCGCAAAAACATATTAAAGTTTTACATGTCCTATTTCTTTTATTCAACTATGTGTGGTGTATCAGATAATTCCAGAAATCTGTGTATCGTCTGTATGTGGCTCACGTATCTTGAGAACTGTTTATTTATTGCCGTCACGCATGTGTATTGCGCAACCAGCGCTCTGTGGCGGCAGTAGCTAGGACTCATCAAGTGTATCCATTCACAACAGTGACAAGAACTCATTCTACATAATGAGTTTCGCTTCACCAAACTTTAAATAAACAGTTCAACAACTTGCCAGATTTACAAGCAATTATGTCCCGTCAATAAAAGCCATGGTGCCCTAAATATCTTTTTAAAAAAAAGGTTCCGTACTTTGTATGTCACCTTCACAGGTTGCTGAATGTTTAAAATACAGCTGTGGCTGAGGGGTAGAGCGGTCATCCCCCAACCAGTCTTCCCCGTCTGCATGCCGAAGTGTCCTTGGGCAAGATATTGAATGGGTGAATGGCAAAACTGTGAGTGGTCATCAAGAAAAGTGTTATAAATGCAAAATGAAATACTTTTAAAATCAAAGCAACATATCCAGGCTATCAGGTCTTATCTTACACCCGCAGCAAAGTGGCACAAAGCAGCCCCAGTGTCTCATTTCAGATGGACGCAGATGTCATTTTCCCATCCAGCGCCCATGTCGTTGAAGTAAAACCACATTTGAAAGTTTCAGAGAGAAAGCTGCATTACCACAAACAGCCCATTCCAAACAGGCAGGTTGAGAATGGGCTCGTGCACTAAAGTGACTGAAATGCCACAAAGCAGAAACATGTTTGGCATTCAGGAAAGGATACACTTACAGCCCCAGTATTGAGTTTGTTGGCTGACAGTGTTTCCCTGTGACAGTTATTTATCCCTCTCCTGTTGTACAGTATATCCACTCACGCACTCAATCCATTTCTTCAGTCTCTCCGAAAGAAGCACGCTCTCCCTCTGCTGTGTCACTGTGACATTTGAGAGTGAAATCACTTTAGGTGGGAGACAAAAGAATAAACCTGTTTAGTTTAGTTTGCCGGACTCTTCATTCATCCAGGTCCCAGCCCTGGCTGTGCCCTGTGGGTAGGAAGCGGAGAGATTTCCACCTCATCCCCTATTGATCCCCCCTCCTGAGCAGTGTCATTTATTTGCAGGGTGATATAAGTGGGACTGATTAGAACAAGGGGCCTGATTGATTTGCGCACACATGCAGTGCGACAAAACCACAAGCAAATCAGACATGGCGGGCAGGGAGAACATTCATCTGAGGTCTGTCCAGCACTCTCATGCCAGAAAACATGATCCTCTAAGTGTGTGTGTGTGTGCGTGTGTGTGATTGCAGGATACGCAAGTGCTTTAAAACAGCCTGAAAAGCTTCGAGGGGGTGGGAAAAAAAGCAAGCAAATGCAATTTCCATTCCAATTTGTTTACAAAGCAACCTTACACACCATCAAATGATAAGATAAATGATGGTGTGGGCCTTTTGTTAAGCACTCCCTCGATTCAAACTCGTCTGATTGAGTCGAGGCAGACGCTGACCCTGGCAATGAAGCACCATTATAAACATCTCCAATGTCCTTGTTTGTGCATTATGTCTAAGTCTAATGTGTGTCTTTCACTTGTTGTGTTAGGGGATGGAACAGAGTGAGATGTGCCGCCCAATCTCAGGACTGATTAAAGAGCTTAGAGGTTTTTTCTTTTTTTGCTCTTGGTGTCAGCCATGTCTGTTTAGCTGTCACGCTTTATAAGTGCTTCTAAAGTGGATAACAACTATAACGAAGAAAACATTAATTCCACCTGAACAAGAGTATTTGCTTCTTTTGAAAGAGAACCCAGTTTGTAATGATGCATCATAGGTGTTTTCAGAAGTTACGCACAATGGGGTGTGAACTTTCACACTTTTCCATCTCCTCAGGCTCTCCATACATTAGCTTAGTGTACAAACCCTGTTGTGTTTACCCAGTCTGAGTTTACACATAGGTCAGACAACACCTTTTGTGTGTCTGTTTGTATTTGGCGGTTTGTGCATGTGCGCATGCGATGTTACCTTTCCCTCAAGTTCTGGGACGATCATAAAGAAGCTACGCAATTCTTTTCTAGTAATCAACTTCTTATAGTGATGAATTTGTCCCAGGACAAACGTGATAACTATAAGAGGTTTCCACTGTGCCAGAGTTTGTTGGGAGGCGGAGGTGTCACCATGCAGCCCCTCTGTCAGATTATCTGGAGTTCAGTGCATGTCTGAATGCAGCTTATCTTTGGCACATTTTGACTCAGCAGAAATTCATTAGACTTGTAATTGTCTAAAAAAAAAAGTTCTTTGTCATGTTCTGTAGAATTAACTACAGTTCAGCTGAGAGTCAAAACCAACTCACACTAATGATCTGGGTCTTAGCAAATTGAACATCATGGGAGACCCAGACACATGCCCCCAATTTCCTTAAAAGCGAGCCATGTTCTTGTAAACAGCTCGTCCAGCTGAACATGACAAGTGTCCCCTTCTTCGTTCAAAGGGCATCCTCTGTATTATGGCCTCCCTAATGAAAAAGAAACAGGACGGGGCACATCCGGGAAGATTTTCACAAGAGCCCTTCCCTCTAATGTCTGCGGAAGCCAGGGGGCAATAGGAAAAAAAATCCCCCTGAAAGTCTTGCATCCAGTCAGCACAATTGCCTCCACAGTGAGTCAGTTTAACTACACCTTCCTTCACCCTGCAGACAAACCTTCGCCGTAAATGCCACGGTGATATTTTCACATTGCAAATCTCCCCCTTCTGCTGTATCTCCAATGGAGCAACGGTTTGACCCTGTCCATTGATGAGCGGAGTCTGAGCACGGCCCTGGCCCTGCAGGGGACCGGCTTGTCTTCCGAGCAGCAGACTCATATCATCACTAAACATCGACTAACAAGCAGCGGCACTTGAGCCACAGCCAGCGTGCATTCCTGCAGAGTGGGGAAAAAGCTGTAAATTTGGTAGCTATCATTTGCTATTCATCTTGACTGACAGTGAGCGCTTTTACATGCTTGAATTTTTATCACAAGTGAATTTAAAACGTCTTTTTGTAGTGGTATGCAAACAAAAATGAAAAGAAAGAAGAAACGAGAAAGTGGATTAAGATCCAACATCACAGAACCACTGCCTGGGTGGAATATATAAGGATTTCATTTTGTTTTTATTCATTGCTTCCTTTTACAAAGAAAAACCTCAGCTAAAGATCCCCAACAGTGAACTGCAGCTCCATAATGTATACTGTAAAAATGGGTAAATTGGACAAATCCAAAGAGTCTCCATTAGAGGAGAATCTTTCCGGTTACAGTCCTTCTTTTTCATTAAGTCTGGATGAATGTATAATGTTGCTTAGCGTTGTTTCTTAGCAGATCCTCCCTTTATTGTGTATCCGGGGAAATCGGCTGGAAAATTGCACGCATCAATCAGCATCATTTTAATTGCAAAGTACATTAAATACACTTTAAAATTTGTCTTCATGACACAATCATTTCAGCTTCTCTGACAACATATTCAGTTTCAAAATATTTTAGTCTATTCTAAGAGTGAATAGATATGTTAGTATGCATGAGAAACAGTCTGGTGCTGGCACATAATGTTTAGTGTTGATTTTCAAGCCTGGTTTATTTCTATAGACCTTCATCAGGAGTCTGTCCACAAGCTCTTTGCACAGAAGGTGTCTATGTCACAGAAATACATGATGTATGAATCATTGTGACAAAAATACAAAACAATGCACTAAATAGTAATTTTACAAATTCTGCTGGACTTACAGCACTGTATAAGTCATCTGTTGTTGTTCGGGGACATGGCAGTGAATTACGTGCTGATAGAATCACTTATTAAAATATAGCTACAGAGCTATCAGAGAGACATCTATGGTACTGAGGACATTTTTGTTTAATGGCATGCAGTCCAATTATAGGAATTTAAAAGTAATCGTGGTTGGATAAGTGGTTTGTATGGAAAGAATCAAAACGCTCAATTTCAATGCCATGAGCCAGAACAAAGTCAAGGGTTTGGTGGGTTTCTTTCCCTTCCTTCACCAACATGAAACAAGTTCTGGTTCTGGTTCTGGTTCTTGCTCCTACTTTTTAAGCGTTTAGAGCATTTGACCAAAAATAAGTAAGTCCCAGAAAATGCAGAAGGGACGTTCCCAGCTGAAACCCCCAAAATAGTGATTTTTCAAATGAACCAGTGATGACATTAGCGGGCGCTTCATATTCTACTGGTTGGAAAGGCATGTGGGAAAAACAGAGCGTGCAGAGGTATCTTAAGAACCTTTCATCTTCTCAGCTTCACACTTGAAATGTGTGTAAAGGTAGTGTCAAATCTGGTGTGATTCGGAGACAGGATACGTTGAATATTAATACACTTTTGGTTTCCTGGTGGCTCACTTGGTGCCACCATGGTTCCAAACATCCTGAGTGGGACTGGTTGAATTAACAGGAAAAAGGGTATGAGAGAGACGAATGAAATTGAATAATGGAATAAACATACCACCTAAATATTCAAGTCATGTACAGTTATTACTCTGTAACTTAATCAACAAATACAACGTATGGACCAGGGACACAGAACTGCGGTAGCACTCTTTGGCTGATGCCACATGGAATGTGAGTATTAGGGGGGAGTGGCTTTATTTGAGCTCACATAAACATTTTGACACAGCATGGTTTGACAAAATGAATCAATATGATCATCTGACATAAGGAAGTTTACTCGTACAGCTTCAGGCGACAGGAAGATAATACTGAAAGGCCCACATCATTTAATTCTGATTCTGTTGTATGTTTACAGGGGTGGTGCTTTTTTTTCCTTTTTTATAAACAAATCATTTTGTTTACTTTGGATTTAAATTAATTTGGTTGGTTGGGGGCAGATACAGTCTCAGTGGGGTTTTGGGTGGATGACTGCTCTAATAGAAGCGCAGAGGAGCGTGTAACTCTGCCTCCTGGTCTCAACACTGGGTTGTCATGCTTTTGGCTGTCTAATAAACTTGGTCAGATTCCTAGATATGAGATCCAAAGAGGGATGAATGCCATGTCTCGCTAATCAGATCAGGACTTCCCCAGAGGACCCGTCCACAAAGCCCACATTGTTTGAAGGACGCCACCTCGACAGCCAGCGGTTGAATGATGACATGCGACTGTACATGTCATCACTGGTCAGATCAGGCAGAAAAACGATGGAGTCTGACATTGTCTTTTGCATATGTACACACTGACTCAACGTAAAGTTTTTCTGACCTCCAGTTGGTGTTGTTTGACATACTAGGTTGATGAGGGCTGGATTAACCTTGACGGTTCCAGGGCAAAAGGGAGGTGTGGCCCATGACACCACATTTCTCCCATTATCTGTGTAAATGTTCAATTACTAATTGGATCTTTTTTGTAAAATACACCATATAAGCACAATAGAAACTGAAACAATAATGGCTGTGGTGTAGCTACAAAGGTCCAATCACTGCGAGTCCATTCATGCTTTATTAGTGCATGTATTTCTTTCAGAGAGTTAGGTGAGAAGATCAGTATCAGGGTGTTTAGCTTAGCACGAAGGCCGGAAATGGTTGAGAAAAGATGCATAAGAATTCATGTTGGATTTGTAGTCTTAACTGTATTAACAACAGATATAGATATAGATAGCTCTACTCCTCCATCTATCTAGAAATAAAACCAAAATATCTCAGAAGGAAACATTTTAATAATAAGAAACATTTATCTGTTTTTTGACCTTTTAGTTTGGCTTATGTCTTATCACCTAACATGGAGGAGGCAGCTTCACCTAAACTGCAGCCAGCCACCAGGGGGTGATCTAGAGTCTTTGGCTCGACTTTGGGGGGCCGTCTTGTTGGCCAATTAATCCCAGTGGGCAAATATGGTACTGCAATGAAAAATCCCCTGCATCCTCAAAAATCATTCTCCCATAGAACAACTATTGTCCACTTTATTCAAGAGATGGTGGAACTGTAAACAAGGTCAATTATCACTCTTTGTGTTTTCACAGTGTTTTTATTTGATGTCATCTCAACATAGAGTCTATTGGCTGAGTGCAAGGGCGGAGAAAAACATTAACATGCATGAAGTGAACCCAGATCTATTTTGTTTCACTTATGTTCTAAATGGAGCAATTTTTAGTAAAAGCACGGGATGCCCTGAATTGTTCTTTTATGTGCACAGTAACTTTGTGCTTGTCAAATAAGCAGTTGAGACTCAATTGTCCACTGCTTTGTATCGACCGACAGAAATTAAAGTGGTAAATGTTGAACTATTCCTTTAGTGAACACAAACTGCCTAATGGAGGCCAGCAGATCAGAGCAGTACAACTAATACGTACCTTTGTAATACTTTGCTGTTGGAAAGAGACAAGAAAACTTGGTTCTCAACAGCAGGATCAGTAAAATTGCTGTGTTTCTCCCAATTTCAAGGTCTGGGTGTATTGGAACAATCAGTCCTAATTCTGCTTCTCTCACCGTAACTAAAGCACTTAGTCTGCATCTTCCCCCAGCAATTGATCTTGAATGTCCTTCTCTCCGTGGAGACTGTAGTTTGTCCCTGGTCTTTAATGCTCATCTCTCTGCCTCTCTTTTCTCCCTCTGTCTATCTCTGCCCATCTCATTCTCCTCGCACTTGTTCCCTCCGCATGCATATTAACGAAATGCGCCTCGTTCCTGCCTGCCTGAAAGTCGTTTATCCTAATGTGGCAGGAAGTTGCGGCTTTACCGGCCTCCTCATGACTTATTCAGGATAATGTGCGACAGTGACGCTCTAATGGCATCCTGTTGGAGAGCCACTAACAAATGGCAGGCCTGTAGTGTCCACCCAGACTCTGATAAATAAGAGGTGGCAATCGATGGAGGTGGGCCCGGCCCCTGGGGTGATCTGCGGGGCGGAAACCAGACAGGACAAGAGCATGGACATAGTTTACATAATAGGCCATATGTCTGACCTGCTGAATGTGTGTCTGAGTGTGTTTGAGATGTCCAAAGCTTGTGATGAATAAGTCGGCAAGAGTCAAGTGTCTCACTCTAGGACACTTTGGCTGGTCATGAGGATGTGAATGGACATTATAGGTAAAGACTGTTTTGGTATTTATCTGAATACCGCCTGCGTGTTCACCCTGGACCCAAGGCGACCCTTCTTTTAGTAACTCCTTGATCTAAGATGATTTCCTTGTCGTTTCCTCTTCACCGTATTGACCCTGCATTGAAACGCAAAAGACACATAAGTCCAGCAGGTCGGTGTTCAGCCAACACAAAGGAGACCCATCAATAAAACTACAGAGGCAATACACAGAGGAGACATGTCACATCCCCAGAGACTTCCTTTTCTTAAACGGCCCGTGTTCCTTCCCCAGTAAACTTCCAAACGATGACAAGCCAATTAACCTGCATCATTAGTTCGAGAGGAAGCTCTTTTAAACGAAACCACAAGGCAGAACTTTAAGGAGGTTTTGCATTATTGATCTAATGTCAGGGCCGGAAGCAGTGGTTGTCATTGGGGAGTTGACGCAGGCTGGAGCGAATTACTGTAATGGCTATCCGTGCCATCTGAAAATCAGCTATCATTGTTAACCACTAATGGGCTGTAACATACTGTTAGTGTGCTTGCTAATGCATTTCAGATTAGCTGGATTTGGTTTCCTCCTCTTCATCTGTTTTGGAGACGAGAGATTTGAAGGACATTGTTTCTATGTGGATTAGGCAAAAACGGACATTTTCACTGTAACTACACTCCTACAACAGATGGTTCTGTTTTCAATATTTTTATGCAATATGTATCTTATGTAGCATATTCCAAAGTTCAGCAGAATCATTTGGACTGTTTATGGGAATTAAAACATTGACATTTAAAAAGTAATTTTTAATTTAAGTCATTATAAATCATGATCAACATTCTTGATCACTTAATCATTAAAAAAAACAGAAACCTCCAGGTTCTTTGTTGCCTTATTGGTGTAGAGTTGCTGTCCAATAGATGACAATATAATATAGTGTACTTGTGATTTTATTGTATTAGTGTGTATTGCTTTTGAAATTTTTAGTTTTAGCCTGTACAAGCAAGTGAGCTATCAGGCACAGGCATACAGAGGCTAACAGTCCTGCAGCAGCCACAGGTTAGCCTGCAACCTGGCCCTTTCTTGTGTGTCTTCCCCCCATTCTCTCCCTCCATTTCACCTGAACTGTCTTTAATAAAAACAAATACAGTTTTATAGAATGTAATGGCTTAATCGGCAAACCCGCCTCATTTACACAGCACAGACAGATTGTCTCCCACACAACAACAATGGCAGCATCAGGAAAATAAAAGAAACCAATACAGGCACACTCAGAAAGAAAGAAAGCATCAAGGCCAAATGCATTTATCAGCGAAAAAGCTCCAAATTGTTCACCATTACTTTAATATAAGTCATTAAAATAACTTTTCGTGACATTACTCAAGTAAATGCACAATAACCCACATAGAATTCAGCTTTGCTGGCTGTTGGTATGGCTATATTTGTTCGGTGCATGTTTCCTCTGTTGAAATGCAAATGGAAAAGGAACATCCATCCATGTCTATGACTCTTATCCTTTGAGGGTCTTTGGGGTTATTGGCTGGAGCCAATCCCAGATAAAACTGGATGAGAAGCAGGGTACACCCTGGACAGGTCTCCAGCGTATCACAGGGACAACATACAGAGTCAAAAAAACATTCACACACTCACACGTATGGACAAGTTAATACCAATCTGCATGACTGGAAGAGGAAGCTTCTTGCTGTCATGCAACCACCATGTCGACCTAAAGATACGGAGATTGTAAAAAGTGTTAAAGAATTGGAAATGGTTGTTAGCTGGCCCGAGCGGTCGAGTCTCCCAACGATGAATAACACAAGCTACAGGTCCGGTTCAGACTCGAAACTATTTTTTTCACCCCAGTGCACAGGTGTTACAGCATTCACACACATTCTCAGACTGGCTGCCTGACATAGAAATAGCAGTCATTTGACTTGGCCTGCACATACCATCTTAAGAGACTGAGTTTATTGGAATCGGCCAAAGCACTGGAAGAGTGAAAAAAACAACATAACCTGTACAAACTCAATATTTGTGGCAAAATGTTGTTTGATTTGAAAGATAGAAGCATGAGGTTTCTCACTGAACCTTTTTTATAGGAGAGTTTTAAGGGTTTATGTAATAAGTCATAATTTTTTGATTCCTCTCTTTGCCGGTTTATTCTTCAGTGTCATGATTTACTGTTTAGCTCTGAGTCAGCTTGAAGAGGAACATCCACTAACACTCACTAAACGAATGGTTGCTGAGGTTTGACACTTTTTTTGTGGTTCCCTGCATAAATCGTTTGTATCTATATACTTTCGCCAGCGAAAACCTTGCTAATGACCACTTCATCACATTCTGAAGGGTTCTGGAGATACAATAAAAATATTATTCCCCCCTTACCTCACATGTATTATTAACTGCGAGAGGGAAGATTCTCTCATATCTCATTACCAATAAAAACGGACAGTATAACAGTGAGTATAATATAACACCCTTGCTCATTGCAGTGAATAGAGTGTGATACGATTTAGTGGTGCTGAGAGTGATATCACATTTTATTCTGGAAGAACAATGTGAAGTTCGATCAGTTAGGATGTTCTTATTACAGTCACATAAAATTTCATGTTGCTGCCATTGTTCTTCTGGTGCTGGGGACCCAAAGGCACCAAGTTTCCTCTATTTCCTCAACGTTTTTCCTCCAGATCTTTTTCTTTAAAAGACATATATGCCCTCTGCGGTGGTAAGGCTCGATTCCGTGCCTCATTAGAAATGTACTACACGTGCCTTGCTAAAGTGATATGTAAGCAAAAAAGAAACCCAAATGAGAACATGCTGCTTTGCCATGGCACTACTCCCTGCTTGTGTGTGTGCCACGAGCGTGCCTCATTACCTTCAAAGAGCATTTTCAAACAGCTTTTTGAGAGACTTGCCAACATTTTTTTTTCCCCGGGAAATTTTCAAAACAATTTGGTTTTGCCATCTTTATTTTTGTGATTTGAGCACTGAATAATTAATGTTCTCTCTGCTTTGCTCGTCAAGCACAGCACACACACCCCCACCCTTGCCTCGGTTGATTGTCAACGACGAAGAGACCGAGAATAAATATGAAGATAATCCTTCTGCTTGGGTGTAATGCTCAAGGATAAGGTCTGCAGGTAATTATACCAATAAAGGGCAAGTCATTATCCCCAAGTGTTCACAAGCACAACAAAGAACCTATTGAGAATTACCAACCGGGTTGATCAATTTTACAGCGTCTTTACTGCTTTTTATTTGGTTTTGCAGGTCGGACATTTTAGCATCCCTGAGCTGCGAAAAAAGCTAGAAGCATTCAGCACATTCTCTCAGCAGATAAAGCTCCAGGGGTTGTGCCTCTCAAAGGACTTTAAGATGAACAGTGAGTCTGGTCCTTCTGAAAGCAGAGCTGGATTTAAAGACAAACGTGTCCAACCAGACGTAACTCAATTTGCTTACATTTTCTCTGACTTCGCAGCAGTATCCGCGAGCTCAGGCCTCAAGTTATTTTTCCCACTGCTCTCAAGTAGAGATGCAATTATAGATGCTCTGTTATATGTAGAGGATGTATTTATGTTTCCATGCATGCATGCACACTTGCAACGGTTGGACAGGCCAGATTTTTGCACGTGGTTCATCCCTTCGCCTCATGACTGATAGCTGCCCTGCAGACAGGGCTCATGTGGCCGCCCCTCATGACCCTTCACCTTTCCCACCTCACCGTAAAATCCTGGCTTTGTGTTGTATTTTATTTTTTTGAGTGCCGACTTCAAACGAATGCCAGAAATGTCACATTTTACGTGAGCTTGTTAGAGTCTTGAAGCTACAGGCATAATATTAATGTCCCCCTTTAAAGAGAAACATTCTACTCCTTGCAGATCCACATTCATTGTCCTCAGAACATAAATCTATCCAGATTGTCGAAACAGGTTTCATTTTCCATGACTGCCAAGGTAGACGGAGGGCTAGCCAAAGAGACATGACATGAACCACAATAACATTCAGGCAGAGAAACCTTTTGTTCCATAACCTTACTCTGCATGTCTCTCGGGGAGTCTCTCCTCGCTGAAGAGACTTTTGCAATCATGAAACATTCTTACCGCTGTGCTGTTGAGTGTAAGTGAAGGTCTGAGCCATAAAATTCAATGAGGTGTAGTGGAGCGGCCCTGGATGACAGCATGAACTCTGAATTTGGCCTGTTTGAAAAATGTCATTATGTGTTATTATGATGATGATCAATCTTCCAAAGAGATTTGCAAGAAACCTCTTGTTAAGCATGTACTGAAAACTGAGAGAGGTATTCTTTGTGTTTTAAAGGTAGGTTTGGTAATTTGGTTTAGAAACACTTAATCTAATTTGTTGGAATCCTCTTCATGTCTCAATAGAAATTAATACACACATTTGTCTGAAAAAAGAAGAAAAGAATCTTGCAGGACTGTAATAAACATGAGAAAATTTTGACTATCCTCTGAAGTTCAGAGGATAGTCAGAAGTTAGTGAGTGAGTCATAAAACAGTTGCTTCTAGCAGATCCCTGGCAGTGCGCGTTCATGTGTTTTGGAGACGTCGCTTTGACAAGAGGACCAATATGAGGGATGGGGGTGTATCGTTACATTTTTCAAAGAGTAGCCTGCTCTTGCTAGATTTTCAAGGATTACCAACCTTAGCTTTAAGAGACACACAGGGATTTGCTAGTCACGCTGCTTATGTCATTACACACTGGATTTCACAGAGGCACTTAACCTGGAATGCAGCAAAAGCCAGGTAAGTGTTTAAGGTCAAACATGCTGACCTGGCCTGCAGTTGAGTGGCCACCACTGATGAACCAGTATCTGATAGATCTGGGCTCCCTCGCTATGGCTCTCACTCTCTCTCTCCAGCAGCGAGCTTTCTTGGGTGTAAATCAAAGTAGACCCCTCTGCGGCCTGACTCGAGGGGCCCTGGGGGAGGGGCACAAAGGGGGGCCTCCAGCAGATTTCAAAGTTCAAAGGCTTTTATCACCTCCAGAAGCTGACCACTGTCAACTCCAGTAGAGCCAACTGCGTTTGATTGTCTCCTTGTCCTCTTGCATCTACCAGGGGTAACCTGCCTCGACTGACACATGCTTAAGGTTGTTAGCTTTGATAAACAAGTGGTGCAGAGGGGAGCATGCCGAGACTGCGTTCACCAGACAACAATTCAGCTCCGGTGTTTATCTACAGCGGGAACTCAACAAGATGCACCCTTTCTTTGATTAATAGTGTCCTTCACCATGACACTGCCTATTGACGCCCTTCCTCTTCATGTGTCTTTGCGTGGTTTAACAAATTCTGATGAAACTTGCCGACGCGACCACTTTTTTTTGTCAGAGTTTGACTGAAACCCCTGAGTAAATCAAGTTAATGGCATCCGATTTCCTCTAACAGCGTATCACATTGCAGGAGAGGCACACAGAATGTATTCCGAGGATGCTGGAGGAGGGCAATGTGCCTCATTGGCTTTCCTGTGATGTCCTCGACCGCTTTGAAGATGTCCTCCAGCTCTGTTCACCTTTGAATTCTTATCACGGCCCAATAGATCAGTAGTGAAATATGCCCTCAAAAGTTATGAATTCATGAATTTTACACAGGAATATCTTTCACCAAGTCCATATCACCAAGGGGAAAGTTTCCTTGCTCTCAGGGAAAGTTGCAGCCTGAAAAAAAAAAAAAGAATAAGATAGCAGCATTGATATTCCATGCTAACACCTGCATGGTGTTGCCTGGAATTAACTTCATGTAAGGGAGGGTCTGTGCTTATTTCATATAAAGGTCACCTTTTTATAAGCCTGATAAAGGTGGAAATCATGTATCCAGCATGGAATAAAAATGATGTACTGCACTTCTAACACTGGAACGTCATATCTATGGGTGTGTAGAATAAAAAAAATAAAAAGAGCAGCCACATATGATCCACTTGGGATCCATTAGGCTCAACACTTTGTTTTCAGTAAATGCCAGAGTGTGTCAGCACTATGTCTTAATATGGGTGTTCAGACATGTGCGGGTGTGGGTGTAGGCCCCACGTGTGCTGTACTGTCTGTTTGCTGCTCTGGATCTTATAATAGTTGCAGCAATGTGTAATAGCACAGTGGTGACTCATTCCCTCTCAAGTCTGCACTTGCAAACAATCAAAGACGAACAAGTGTGCACACTTGTACACACACACACTCAAATAGGCATATCTCTTCCCATTGACCCACACAAACAGTGTCTATTGATGCAGATAAACAGCTGTGATTTACTCCACTTTTCCATTTCTGCTCACTCCAGAGTTCCATATTGTACCAGGCTCACTCACGTCCCTCCCGCTCACACTCCATACCTCAGAGGCTGTTGGACGGTGCCTGGCTCAGTACAGCATGGCACAGTTCAGGTTAAGAGCGGGCAAGGCTCCTGGGAGATTGCCTGAGACGATGGAATAAACAACTGTGATTTACCTCCCTGTTTTTCCGCGGTGAGGAGGGCAGAGTCGTGGGTCACTGTGGCCTCTGGTCTCCCTGAGAGCGCCCGGCTGCTCGCGTCGCCCCAAGCCAATTGTCCCAGAGGTCGAATGGAACAGGGAAGCAGCTGCATGTGTGAGAGCACACACCGTATTTACAATAGGAAACCACACACTTACACAAAACCGCCACGCACAATATGACATCCTCTCCTCTTATCAGGCCGCATCTGTTTCCTGCAGCTCACGGCAGCTGATGAACTTCGTGGAGCCGCACGGGAGAACCACGGGCTTGTTCCGTTCAGCTGGACTGCTATTCATAATTGCTCATCTTCCCTGAGTGAGTGAGAAAGAATCCCAGGTCAACTCATTTATCTCTCCTCACTCCAGCAACTATAAACACTTAAAGGATGTTCGCAGTGTCCTCGATAGCCTGCAACAACAATAGCGTGGCCATTGTTGACATGTTAACATGGAACATAGTGCGGATGTTAGATACCAGCACTATGAGTTAAGCAGCATGTGGCTTCAACATGTGCACTCTGTTTATTTGGAATTCAACCAATGTGACATGATGTGCTTTTTCCAAGGAGGGATCCCAAACAATCAGGTGTCTTTTTCTTCTTGTGTAAAGCTTCAGCTCTGCGCAGTTCTTAATACTGCGTATTTAGTTCTTAGAAATGTCTCTGTTGAGAGTCTTAGTGCCGTCCAATCACGTTGATAGATGTATTCTTTTTCTCCTGTTGACTTTGATACTATAGATCATAGTATTTGATCATCAGGGGGAAGTGGGTGGGGAACACTGGTTCAGGTAATCTGATGATTGCTACTTCTCTCTATCCATCAGTTTGACTTTTCTAAGCTGTGGACCTGCTGCATTTATTCTTTTCATGCTTTCTCCTATAGGACTGCAAAGTCATACTCAAAGGGGAGATTGAGAATAGTCAAAATACCATGCAATTTTTTTGTAACATTACATTAAGTAAATTTTAATATTAAAGTCAGAGTAAAGTCATGATGTTCGGCCATGTGGCACATTACAGGGAGAATATCAGAAGATCAGCCTGTGTTATAATGAGGAATGTGGAGCATCTGTATTACGCTTTTGTATAAGTTTCACATAAAACCTGTTTATCCTCAAAAAGAGAGAATTTATGCACATTTCTTGCTCATCTTTTAATGCGTCTTACCTTTGAAACAAAGTTTTTTAAAAGCTTATATTAGCTCTTATTAATTAAGACATGATGTACCATTGTAATCAATGAAACAATTCTGCCTTTTATACTTTTTTGTTGTTAATATTTTTTTTGATCCTAATTATTTCTGTGTGCCAGCCTCCCTAAAGATAAAGAGGTGAAAATCCAAGCTGATTATTTAAATTTCTGCGTTAAATTCAGGAGTAGATAGAGAACAAAGACGGGGGGGGGGGGGGGTGCAGACGAGTCACACAGAGCAATCATTTTTTTCATTGTGCTCTGAGTATCTGAAACTCTGCAGCAGAGAGAAGCTCTGATGAAGCATCCAGTTTTGTACCCAGCATGGACGCACCGCAGGATGTAAATGAGACCCTGATTGCATTAGCAACCATTTTCTCCTCTCGTGCGCGGTACATACAGATGTTAGGAATCTGTAAACCATATACTCCCCTTGAACCGGCCCGCTGGGGTTACGTGTAGTGAGTCAGAGCAGCTGTTAGAGATTTTACCTGTCCGCCCTCCTCCTCCTCCGCCTGTGTTGCTTCATCTTCTCATCCCACTTGTTAGCATCATCTACCTCCAGCTGATCTGACCCACTCAGGTCTGACGCAATAGGCCAATGCCACTTCCTTTTCCAAGACCCCGCTGGACTTGTTTGTCTGCATGTGTGTGTGTCATCATGATTCACTCCCCACACACAATACAGACCTGACTGGGGCTTACAATAGGAGGCCTTTTGTTCTGGTCCGGGTCTTATCTTCACACAGACACACACACACACATTTACCTTCACCACGACCAAATACATGTACACACACACACAGACACACAAATCCCTGCCCTAACCCCTCGTGAACGAGACGGGAGAGTGCTTATGAATGAAAATGGGGGAGGAGTGGGGGATAAACGGGCTATGCACAATGACACTTAACAAAATGTCTGAGTCAATTCAAACACATCTAAATCCTTCCTCCTGGGCTCCCCACTGACACTCCATTATCCCCGCTCCACAGAAAATCCTTCTAAATGGAGAACCTCAGAATGGCATAGGGGACGTGAAACAAAACTGTCTATTCATCCGCAGACCTGACTGGAGCCCCATTAAAACCACTCAGGGAAATTATTGTCATGATGTGTTAAATCTGTCATGGTAAACAAAAATGCTTATTTATTAATTTCATTAGTTTTGGTGTTTGACTGTGGCTCCCTCGGTTTTCTGCTGGGGTGGGGGCTTCTGTTCTGTCCCCTCTTCTTGACCTCCTTGTAAAAAAAAAAGCTTGTTTTCGTCTTCATTGATTCGTTTTTTTTTTTGAGTCACAAAGTGATGCTAACTGCCCCAGTGAGTCCATCCTTAAGCAATCTAAGCAAAACTGGGCTTGTCTCTGAAGTACCATCAAGAGGCCACTGAGCGTATGCATTTCTGAGCATCTTCCAACCCCCCTGCTCGCACCCCCCCCCCTTACCATCTGTCTGCAGAGGCATCACTAGTGCAGCCAAGGCAAGGAAGATCAATGCCCTGCCTCTGCCAGTTCAAGCACAGGATGGAGCTCTTTACAGCGATCTGCGCTGCATTTACAGTGTGATGTACAACACAAACAGGTCCTCCGCAGGTCTGTAAACGCACATTTTACTTTATTTGTTTTGAACCTCTGCCTGGCTGCCGCTCCTGGCAGTTACTGTCTCATACAGAAGAGCAAATGAGTCATTCCTGTGCCTTTAATGTTACACTCCATAAAGTGGCACGACTGCTGGATGTCACTCTGAAGATGTTTCGCCCCCTGAGCTATGGACCATTCACAGGAAATATATTCTTTTCCTTCATATGGTTGTAATAGCAGAGCAACAAGAACGAACAATCCGGTTAGCTTCTGCTACGCACTTTAAAGGCCTGCCAGCAGCCCCTCCAGACCAGGAGCTTGATTCCAATACTTGATCCGACCAAAGAAATAGGTCTAATATGACAATTACACACTCAGAGCAGCCCGCTTGCCAAAAGCCCTCACGGTTAATGACAGGAGATGGCTGTTAATCACATCCTTATACAGGGATCAGGGTGCGGCTCAGGGGAGCTAAAACTACGCCTCAACCTGCCAGCGCAATTACCTTTTAGCAATTACAGCAAGCATTGTTCAAGACACTTCAGCAAAAAGCTGACAACGAGGAGATGTCTGCCAGGCAGTGCGGCACGGTGGACCGCCATCAAAAACTGCAGCGGATTGCGGGTCAAACGCAAGGCACTCGTGCTCTCATGTTACATCCACTCAGAATCAATTTATCCCAAGCTCAACACAGACGGAAAACAAAAAGGTATCAAGGCTGAGCCAATGAAACCGAAGAAATCCAAAAGGACACATGCTGCAAATTTTTGCATCTGGAAAATGTTTTGGAACGTTTATCGGCTCCGATTTGGATTTGTTATCCAATTAAGTGTTCTTAAGTGGCTCAAGGGTTTATCAGCGGTCACATAGTGATATCTGCTACATGTGTTTTATCCATATGGATGTGAGAGAAACACATGTTTGCGAGTGCAGTCAGTTCACAGGATCAGCTGTCCTCCGTGACCAACATCTGTTAGCCTGCAGCTGCCCCGGGCTGAGGTACAGTGTGTGTGTGTGTGTGTGTGTGTGTGTGTGTGTGTGTGTGTGTGTGTGTGTGTGTGTGTGTGTGTGTGTGTGTGTGGTGGGGGCTGATTTAGTGTGCAGATACTCACATGGAGTGCACACTCAGACTAAAAACATGTAATGGCCACATGTCCTGTGAATTATAACATTTTGGTGTACAGATGCTATTTTATAATTGTGTGTAAAAGTAAAGTGGCAGGAAAAAGGTCCTCTCAAGCCTCGATCGTCTCGAACTCAAAAAACCCTTCATGTTCCACTTAATCCCATTTAAGCAGCTATAACAGCTTTTACCCCAGTTAATTATTCCCAAATCTTAAACAAATACATAAGGTACAGCCTTCAATTGGATTTCAATGTGCAAGTCAGGCCTCTCGAGGCTGAAACTGCTGCTGTTCTGTATCCATTTCTACTCAAGGTAATCAAATGACTGATAATGCTGGCTGTGTGTTCTCAGAGATGAGAGGAAATGCAGCATCTTAGAAAGATAAGAAATCAGTTCCTGCTTTTTTTTGATTGGATTACATCTGGGGAGGGTAATCCTTCATAGTGCTCACTCTGGTAGTCCATGTAGACCAGAAAGTAAATGTGGAAGTAAGGGGGGGGGAGACAGAGAGTGAGAGAGGATTTGGATATCTGAATCCTGAGAAAAGCTTAGAAAAACTAGATTTGGAGGGTGAATTAGTCACTCCAAGTCTATATCCTGTATCCATCAGCAAAGGCTGATGAGGAGCCGTGAAGCAAGGCACTTCTCCATGACTGTTTTCCTTGTGTAAATATCATGATCTAAATTTCCATTTAAAATGAGTTGTGAATAGAATGTTATTTATGACTCACATCAACATTATGTCCTAGTTCTTGTTTAAAATTTATTCCGGGGCATGTGTCATCTGATAACTGCCACATGTCAATGTTGCAAAATACTGGGAAAACTCCTAAAGGATGTTATAAATTAAGAAGTATGCATTAGTGCGGCTTGGGTCGCATTTTTCTGCTCCAGACCCGAGCATGATTCAGTTAATGTAAGCTGTGCTGAGTTGTGTTAGTCTGTCCTTCACACACATGGTTATTGCAGTGTTGGCCAACGGGATCAACTAAACCCGAACATTATTTCAAAATGTTTGTCCAAACCCGGTCCGACATTTCTGACAAGCTCAGGTTGGCTATCCTAGTATGCATATGTACATAATGTGAGGAGGGACAACACGCCACATATATTAATTCACTTAACGTATGACCTTTTTCAGACAGATTAGGATGGCTCATCGATCAATCAATTGTCTTAAGCAGGTTAATATTGGAACA
This sequence comes from Paralichthys olivaceus, assembly GCF_024713975.1. NCBI lineage: Eukaryota > Metazoa > Chordata > Actinopteri > Pleuronectiformes > Paralichthyidae > Paralichthys > Paralichthys olivaceus. Next base: position 10,724,200 of record NC_091109.1, read on the forward strand.
TTGGTGTCCACGTGTCTCACGAGTCTGAGGCAGAGTGTGAATTTATTGGATGATCATCATTTCTGTGCCTTCTATGTCGAGAAAGATACTCTATAACTGTGCGAGTGGCTCTGTGAGACTATACTGGTAACTCATTCTGTATTTTAGCTATATATTATACCAAGAGGCTGAATTATTATTTTCAGTGTGGACCTGGAACCAAAGCACAAGTGTCGATAAAAAGCATCAGACTGACATGTAATGGTCTCAAAGAAAAGTGGTTGATACGTGACCATATATCACCAACATTATTCATTACATTTCCTTGATATCAGCTTTGATGCGTCAGTATTGACGACATTCCAGGGTTTGGATCAGACAATAATCTATCCCCCTTTGGATCTCCTCTGCTTGTTTCTAAATCAGTGTGATCAGTTAAGTGATCGGCTGGGAGACAGGGTCGTCTTTCGGCCCGGGGTCAGAGCTGCGTTCGGAGCAGCTGTCTGGACGACTGATTGACCTCTGGGGACACGAGTTTGACGACGACCACTGGACACCCAGAGAATGAGAGACGTTAGATGGTGCTGACAGATAGTCACCTTTCTTGTCTCCTGCCAACAAGACAACCATCACTTTCTCTTTTAGCCTGTAAGGTGGAATTGGGAGCTGGAAGAAACGTGGTTTACTGTTGTTTTCTGCATTGCTGCCTTGTTTACTTTCTCAATGTCAGGCAGAAGCAGCAAACAACTCAAGCTAAACCAAGATGGAAAAAAGAATTTTAAAGTTATTCCAAGGTTGTAAATGTATGAATAAAATAAAAACCTTCAAATGCCATTTAATCTGACATCAAATCAGAATTTTCCTCCTCCACAAAGTGTTTTGGCTTTGTTTTGTTTTCTGTCAAGAAACAAACGCTTGTCAACAAGGCAAATCTTTTCTGTGGTTGTCCTTAGATAATAAGCCAGATTTGCAGAGACTGAAAACTTGTTTACATTCTTTGAGGCCTTGTCATAAAGTGCAAAGCCGCCTGAGGTGAAATGAGTCATTGACTCCTACCAGGTCACGTTAGGTATGTCTGTCTTCAGGGTACCTTGGTATGCAAACCTGTGCAAACCTGCCCGATTCGCTCCCCCGAGCACAGTCTTGAATTAATAGCAGCTCATATTTTCAGCACATCATCATCATTACTTCGCAAGACAAACATTTAATCCCAGTGCAATACAGAACTGAGCAAATTAGCCCGGGTCTCCTTCTATCAGCCCCTAAATGAGATGATATTGAATTAGATTATGCTCGAAAATGAGGTGTTCACACCAACTGAAAATAATCAAGGTGGCTGAATCGAAGCATAATGAAAGCCTCTAGATCTAATCCAGGCCTGCAGAGGGCTTTTTGACTGATAACTGCTGTTTGTCAAGTGAATAATGATGGAAACAGCGGACAATAAAGAAGATGACAGGCGAGCTGCGAGGTAAATGGCTTAACAGCGTTGTGGCTTGAAAGGTCTATTGACCAAATGTTTACATACTGTATGTCACAGATCAGAGAGTATTGCTACTGTAGAAATCAATGGCTGCAACTAATCCAGTTTTGTGTCTGGATTTCTGCCAAGGTCCGGTGACAAGGGTGCAATATTACAGGTTAGCACGGGTGATAAAAATCTAACCAGCAGGTAAGCAAGCAAATAATTAGTGTCAAATATCCAGTCGGCCGCAGCGTTGAACCTCGGGTGCAGTCTCATTTACTGAGGCCAGACCTCATCTCCACAGCTCTGAGTTGGCACTGGACAATTGTCTGGCTGCAGCCATTATCATTCTGCTGCTGTTGGGTAAAAAAAAATGCTCCGGCCTCTTTTTATTTCTTTAAACCAATCACAATCAGCCTGGGTGGCGCTGAGCCCAGAACGCAGCTACAGTGTTTAAAAGTGAGGGAGGGGAACTTGCAGGTGAGCACCGACATTAAAATGGCTATTTCCTCGTAAAACTAAAACAACACTTAAATACTTAAATCCAACGTATGTCCGAAAACATAATTTTATGCTTGTAGGTTACAGTGCGGAGGCTGCTGTTGTGATCGAGCAGCGAATAGGACTTTGTAAACTGCTGAAGGATTGGAGAATGATATGAGAGACACACAACCAATGGCAGGCTCATACCTGCAGCCTACATCCAGTGAGTCAGACTACATTTTCAGATTTAAAGCTCATTGACTTCAGTTAAAAATATCTTTGATCCTAGAGCTTATATGAACAACGCAGCAGGACATTCTCAGAATCAGACATGTTCACAACCACAGGTCAGTCTCTGGAGCGTTCCGGTGAGGGGTGGGGCCTGGGTAGAGCATGTTGCAGGCACGACATGACGTGTAAATATAATTGCAGAGTTAGTTTGGTTTATAGCACATCTACACCAGCATAGGCCCATTTCCTCCAAAGTGCTCGAATTTCATAGTCTGTCCAAGTTGACATGTTTGGCAGCATCTTCCACACAAACCTCTTTTTCATCCGAAAGTGTTGGTATTTTTTTGTTTTTTCATTTTTTGTGTCTGTCACATGCTAGAAACAGCATAAATGCACCTAAATCAACAGATGAAGGACCAAGTTGCTGTGTTTCAACAGTGCCATCCATAACTTTAGTGTGAATTGTGTGTCAGTTATAGCTTAATCCAGGTCAATGCAATGCGATTTGCCATTTGATTATTATTAGTTAAATAAAAGTCAAAAGTTGGGGACACTCAGCCACTCATTTAGTGTTAACTGCAGAGCAAAAACAGGGGTCACTTTTCTTTCTTAAGACCGGCAGTTAAAACTGGACAATTCTAATGCAGTAATGTCCCTAAAGTGAAGATGTAGAGAAGGATTTAGATGGTTGACATCGTAGATTATTCCTTCACTCGCTCCTGCAAATAGATGTAAACAGCAAAGGTGTCCAGCTGAGAGAGTAACATAGTGGTATGCACAGCTAATGTAAACACTTTCTTATAGCTGCTGGTTATAGGTTAAATGATAAATGCCCACGCCAGGAAAAGGGTTTCAATGCTTAAAAACAACAACGCTGGAAGGCCACACACTGTGTAATCAAATGTACCTTTCACTTGGATTCTCCTACAAGCCTGTAAATCAGAGCACAGATGGAATTCAGCAGTTCAATACTGTTACGTAAGACTAACTCCCTGTGAAGATAAATGCACAATAGACTCTTGCTTGCTCAGGGTGGAGAAAGAGTTTGGCGGCGTAGCTAAAGTACGGCCCATTGACCGATAGCATCTCTTTCTAAGAGCTGCTCAAAGAGGCAGCTGCTTTATGTCCTCTCTGCCGTCAAATAGGCACTCTGTCCTGCACGGGAAGCGAATAAATCAAGCCTGCGTGTGGACCACGGTTCTAACTCACTCAGGCCTTACTCGGAGTGGCATTCCTGCAAAAACCAAAGACCCAGAAAAAGAAAAAATAAATAAACAACTCCCTTGTAGAGCAGGGGTGTTTACCGCTCTCCACTTCCAACAAGTCATGTGGTTTTCTCCGATTTTGGCCTTTGTGGGCAAAATCTACCGCAACCATCTCAGCCATGTCAGGAATTTACTCCAAATGATTGTTTTGCTTCTCTTCCTCATGAGTGTGTGTTACTCTATGTGGGCGTGGGTGTGTGCGTGGGTGTGTGTGTGTGTGTGTGCATGGCTGCCAGCTAAGAAGTAGTGAGGGAGTTCCCCCTCATCTGTTCACCATAAGAGCTTGTTGACAGCGGCTCTCCTCCCTCCCTCTCTCCCTCTCTCAGCTCCCAGTTCGTCCCTTCTTTGGATTCTGTTACCGCTGCTCCTCTTCCAGGATTAAACACAGTGCAGGCCTGGTGTTTAGAGGCCTATCTTGGAGAGAGAGGTCAGGGTTGTAAGCCTCTGATAAGGCTGCATATATAAAGGTACTGGACCATGGGAAAAACCGAGGGAAAGAGTTTTTCACCATGTGCATTATTCTCTTAGTCAATATTTCATCTTAATGCAAATTATTCTCTATTAAAAGGAGAATGATTAATCATCATCTTGATCCGATTACTGATACAACAAAAACTAAAAAAAAAAAAAAGTCTAATGGAACAGGCGGAAAATGCATGATTAATTTCACCAGCAGCACAAGCATGTGTGTGTGTGTGTTTCTGTGTGTTTAGACTCATACCAGATGAGGAAGGATCACACACACAGGCACACACGAAGTAGTTATCTGAAGTTAAGACTAGAGTGTTTCTGCAAGAGGATTGAAAGGCACCCAAGCCTGTAATTGGGAAAAGAGCCATTTGGACCATCAGAGTTGTCCATTTGTTTTTAAAAGGGAGAAGCAATCGATGGGCGGCATTACGCAGATCTGTGAGAGATCTAAATGGCTCCACGGGCTGTAATCCTTACTTCCTGCTCCACAGATACTGGTCTTTAATGATTGGACGAGACCCAGAGATAGAAACGAAGCTGTAAAAACCAGCCAATCTGATGGGACTGATATCATGAGACACCTACCTATTGACCCTAATGCTCTCTCCTTGCTTCTACCAGTAAGGAGCCTCGGTCTCACACAGACAAATCAACAGTTAACAGAATAACAAGACTGCTCGCTCCAACTTTGATTGCGCTGCTAATTAGCTTTGCTGTAAGGTATTGTAATTGAAGTCTTTGGTTTCAATTTTCTCATTTGAGTTCAGCCATCATGTCAGGCCTCTGTTCCCACCAACGCGCCTCGCAGCCCTGTCAGCGACTGGAAATCTACTGATCCGCTCTGTACATGGAGAATTGACAGGCTGTGCACGGTGTAGACCTGTGGGTGGGAACTGCTTCGACAGGAAAAATGAAAAATCATTCATCACAACCCATAGTTTTTCCTTTTTGGAAAGTTTTTTTGAATCTTTCCTGTAGTTTTTTTCCCCTCTTAAAGATGAATAAAGACGAACCTCACATAGGATGCACACCTGCTACTACACCAGAAACGGTGGCTTGAACTGCTGGAGCCGTACAAATGGGTCCTCGGAGGACTTCTCCGTCTCTTTCTTCTCCTTCAGAGTGTAAAGTTTTCCAACAGCTGGTAGACAATAAAAAAGTGAGCGCACTGGGGCTGCGACTGCAAAGCTTTCCAGAGGTTTTCAGAAGGGAGGAGGAGGCTGTTCAGTTATGACTGCAGTTGAAAGCCGTTTGGTGACTGACCTAATTAATTTTTAGCGTTGTTTCATTCCTGTTTCATTCCATACCTGATTATTTGGTATTTCTGGTCATTACTAAAAAAAAGTTGATTGTTTTCCAGAAAGGATCTGATTCTAATTATGGTCGACTTTTTGTTGTTGTTATAATTTCCTTCTGTTTCTTAACAAATGCTGATGTGCAGCATGTATTTAGAACAAAGCAGGTTTTAGTTTGGCTGCACAGCAAACTTTTTATGATATACTCATAGACTGTATATAAAGACGGATGACACATCTCCACTTCCTCCCACCATCCAGAACTGAAGCCAAAATAGCCCGGATAAAAACACCAACATCTTGTTCATTTGGAGCCAGAGTCTGTGAAGTAGTGATCGTGGAGTGGTGCCGAGCTTTTGAGATCCTTCTGATACATGTGCGTGACCCATCGTGAGTCAGTCTCAGCTGTCAGTCCAGACGTTTGACCCTTTTTTATTACATTAAATTAAGACAGAAACCGAAAAATTAGCATCTTTACAAACATCAGTGTGATAAGAACAATCTAAATGACATGTATATGTACTATACATATACACAGTAGAAAGAGATTTGATTTTTAGTATATATTTCCTTCTGTTGTATGTGTGGAGTTTGAGTTTTTGCTCTCTTGTTTGCTGTGTGTGCTCTATGGAAGTAAAAGTGAAGAACTTAAACTACTAACAGGATCAAATGCAGCTCCATCAGAGACACTAACGTTTATCTGGTTTTGTCACCCACATTTCCCACAATACAATTCACCATGTGTGATACTCTACTGTTAAACTTGTAGTCTTCAGCCCCAACATGAATTTAAGTGACATCACTTGAGGACACAGTCCCCTCTGAAGACATATGATCTGCAGATAGACTTTGCTCCTCTTATAAAACTTTGACTTTATTTGCAGTGGTAATTGAAACAGCAGTGGGGTTACTGCATTGCTCCGATTGGCTGAACAGGAAGAAAAGTAGGTGTGCACATCCAACATGTGGTGAAAAGCAAAACAGAAAAAAAGTCAAATCCACCTGAACACAAGGTCTTTGTCAAACAAATTATTCTCACACGGGCAACATCATATTGAATTTGTGTTCCATTCAGTCTGAACCCTTTAGAATCTGCATGGGGCAGATGGAACCTTTTTTAGTATTCATGCCCTTTTGCTATTCAGCCTCTCGGCCATCCCTTGTCTCAAGACGAGTCCTGCTCTCCTCTCTCTCTCTCTCTCTCTGCGAGTCTCTTTGTTCTTCCTAAAAGTGCTCGTCTTCCACCGAAGCCGCCACTGTTGCCGCGGCTTTGATGTGAGCCTGGGCGACGGCAGTGAGTTCTCACCTGTCAGCTCTCATGGCTCCCTGAAGGTTGACTTTGAGCTGGTGTCTGTTAAATTGGGATTGATTGCAACAACAGCAGCCACACACTCCACACTCACTCTCCAAGGGGGGCGAGAAAAAGAAGCCCCGGTGCATCTACCGACAGTCGCGCAATGGTTGTCGCTGTTCGTTGAAGAGCATCCATTTTTCAACGGCGGACGAGGCAGTTTGACGTGACCAGGGAAAGCCATTGGTTTCATTTTTTTCTCTGTGGCATGTTGAGGAAGATTGTAGGGAATTTCGCACCAGTCTAGTGGGAGACTTATTGGAAACTGAAGTACTACAATTGTAGAACGATGAATACCCCGTTTTATCAAGAGCCCTCGACTACAGATTCATGCCTGAATCTGCAGCCAGCTCCGCCACCCTCGAATCTTGGCTCGGCTCATCATTTTTGTCTCAACCTCGCACAGACTCCATTCCAGTCGTCAAAGTTCACACAGGAGCTGTCAGGCCTTGCATGTAGACTGAAATTTTTAAACTTCAAAAGCGGGAACCCCCCGCAATCCATTCCCTATCTCTGTTTTCAGGAGGGGAGGTTGCACCAAACATCTTCGGAGGTGTAGTTTGCTGATGGTTTTTTGCATATAAGACGAGTGGAGGGAGATGCAAGCTGATTGGGCAGCAGGGAAGAGCAAAGCAAATACAGAGGGGAAAGTTTGCTAGCATCCCGCTGCCTTCACTAACCAGGCTGATCCTCAGACCTTCTAAAGCCATCGTTGATCAGGGAGAGAATTTTCTTTGGCTATGGAATCTCAAGCTAAAGTCTTCGTATCTGCAGTGATAAATGTGTGAGAAAGAGAGAGGAGGGGGTGTATGGAGAGGTAGTGGGGGAGAGAGACAAGAGAGAGACCATTAAAGGGGGAGAAAAAGGAGAGGAGAGCCCCCCATGGATGCTACTGTCAGCTGTGGGAACCCAGATGAAAGTGGTTCAGCCAGATACCAGCGCTCTTTGATCGTGCTTTTGTGTGATAAACATCGCGCTATGCCAGCCACGCTCAGCGCTCCGTGCCAGCCGGGCTGTGAAGGTGAAGGGCTTTGAGCAGGCTTCCAGCTCGGCTCTGCAGGACCAGCAGGCGTTTGCCATGCCAGAGAGCTGTCTGCAACACACACACACACACACACACACACACACACACCCACACACACATACACAATCACACTGATACATTCTCCAGCAGATTGCTCTCACTTTCCCTTTCAGTGTCTCTCTCCTTCTCTTTTTCTTCCCTCGTTTTTCTGTATTCTCTGTTTCATTCCGCACCCACCCTTGAGATCTTCTTTTTTTCAGCAGAGAGAGAGAGGATGGAGGAGAGATACTCGTTAGAGATGCAGCCTCGGTTCCAGAGGCAGCTGCTCCTGCTGTGGAGCGCGAGTCCTATTTGAACCAATAATCATCAAGTTTTCAAAATTAAAACTGTGCAGGGAGATCATGTACAGGGTTTTTTTTTCTCTCCCTCTTTTTTTTTTTACCATGTGCTGTAATAATACGGCTGCTGAATATTTCATGTCTGCCGCTGCTTTGAAATGGTGCAGGTTTGCGATGGAAGGTGTAACAAGGGAGGTATGAGGGAATTTTGCCAATGCCGCCTGCATAAATCCTCACCCAATTTTTTTGATTCCCATCTTTTCTTTTCTGTGCACAAACCTGTGTGAGCGCCACATTTTCATATGAGGCAACAGCGATGCAGACTTCACCCTGTGCCTACTGTAACAAAGCCACATGGTGATTTGTATTGACTGAGACGAGAACAGGATTACCACTGCCTCGGAATACGTGCGAGAGAGGTGGGGTGGGGGGGAGAAGAGGGGAGGAATGCATGCCATGCATGTGTGGGGAAGTGGTTTTGGCAGGGTTTGAAATTAATGATCTCAACATGTGCTATAGTTGAGAATCATCAGAAAGAAAAGTGCAGACAAAAGCACTTGCGGAACAGCCACGCAGGGTCCACAGATGGAGAAACCACAAGGACTGTGAGACAGAAGCTGCGGAGAAAACTTTTGTTGAAAAGAGGGAAAAAATCATGTTCTTCTAATAGAGAATGTCAACTTTAATCTCGGGAAAAGTCCCCCCCACCCGAAAAAACAAAAAGCAATCCAGCAGCCATGTGAGGACATGCTGACTCTCTGTCCACCTCTTCAACACGACTCATTTTACAGGGCGGTAAAATACTGTGAGACGTGCCAATCTCTCCGTCGCCATGGCAGCGTTGTTACATTTAAGTGGGAAGAGCTTGACACATGGAAATGACACCTTGCAGCTGCTGCGCATCGTCCGACGCAACATCTCTTAAGTGATGCATATTTCACGCAGATGGGCGGTTTATGAATATGCGGCCCTGGGTTCATGATGCGTGGTGGAGCAGCTATAAATGAGTCTCCGCAGGATAAATACATACTTTTATTGGCCGGGGAGGAAGTGGGGATGGTGGGAGGGGGTTCAATGGAATGTCTCCGCCAAATCTGATATGGGATATCCACCAGACTTCAAAAAAAGGTCATCTCAGGGTGACGGGCCAAAACACAACAAAGGGGATTGTAATGAGAAGTGTATGTGCGTGTGTTTCAGAGTGAGGGTAAGAAAAGAGGAACTGGAAAGTCAATGAAAAGTAATATTTCTTTGATGTCATAAAATTCTTGTTACCTCAATTTTTGGTGATTCTTCATGTTTTATCCTCAGACAGATTGAGTGCATGGTCCTTTTCAAGCCAGAGGAATTGAGCAACGCTTCATTTCAGATGCGAGTTAATTGGAGAGCCAAAGTTACACACTCAGTGACTTTTATTTGACATTTAACTAACTCTCTATTTCAGAGGAATTTCAACAGAACTGGATCTCAAACAAAATCTGCCTTTTTTTCTCTGCAATATACAGATGGTTATTTACCTGATAAAATGTCACATGAAGTATAAATGAAGTTGGGGAGCTTTGAAAAGCTGCTCACAAGCTGCAATAAACATAAACAGAAAGGTGCTCTAATGCCTCTCTATGTCAAAGCAGTGTTTCCCAGCTGTCTAGACTGTGGCCTCCCACCATATTCTAATTCATACATTACATAAGAGATCTCAGACTTGGTGATTTGCTCCGTTGCTGCATTTATAGCTGTGTCCAGCGCTACATGCTCGCTCGCACTATGATCCATAAAGAGTAACAGTCCATGCAGGTGGTCCGACCTTTCAGCTGCAGTTTAGAACATATCTGCTCTCTCTCTCTCTCTCTCACACAATAACTTGTCTTTCACTCTTTTGTCTGTGTTTCTGTAATCCTGCTAACTAACAGACAAAAATAAATCATGACCTCCTTGGCTGAGGTACTGTGCATTTGGAAGAAGTGAAGCTAATAGGAAGGTTGTTTTTGTAGGGTGGAGAAGTTTTTCCACTTCTTCAAACCAGCCGACCAACGGCTGCAGAGAAATGCGAGGAATCTCACCACAGCCAATGTTTAACACACATGTGAATCCTATCTGCAACTGTGCTACAATCAATATCTCTTTAAGACAATGGCAAACATTGAGTGAGATATCACCGAGTGTGTCAAAGTGTGAAGGGGGTTGTCAGAGCCCACCAAGCGTATCCAACATTGTCATTGCCGCTCGCCTGTCTGCCTGTGGAGAACATCCGCCGCTGACAAGAGGTGAGCGCGAGCTCCTCTCCGCATCAGTTTTGGATCACTACTCTCAATCAAAGCTGGGGGAAGAGGGCCCCGCATAATGTGACAGAGCCTGTCTCTCTCTTTGCTGTTTGATGCCTGAGGAAGGCTCAACCAGAGCAACCCCTGTCAGAAACCTGCCCACAGGCCTCGACACAACAAAAAAAGATTCAGGAATACGAGGCGGCAGATAAACAGACAGACAGACGGAGAGAGACGGAGAAGTTGCAGACACACTGACAAACAGACAAAGCCACAAAGAGGCTAAAAAAAAAAGTGTGGATGCAGTAGACAGACAGGAGGCAGCGTGCAGCGATAAAGCAGGTAGATGCATCAAAGCTGAAAAATAAAATTCAGCTTATACAAATTCTACTAGAGCGTGATAAGACTGCACTTTTCATTAAACAGCCCCTGCAGACTGGCTAAATGTATTTGCAAATAATGGCAGTCAGATTTAATGACATTATGAGCCATTAAAGAAGAAAAAAAAACAGTGACTGATCTTATCATCTCCTTGTTTCACATTGATTGCCATATGTGATATCTTGTTTCATATCTCTCCCCATCTAATGCAGTAACAGCTGTGGAAATCGGAGCTGATGTGCATTGTTAACTGTGTTTATTGTGGTTGTGTAATTACAAACTGTATAATGCGCAATCTAATTTATTAGATTAGTGGAAGCCTTGTAAATCAGTAATTGTGAGAAGGCAGCGTGTTTGCTCTGCTGCTCGGCTCAGGCGCTGCTGTTGTAAACAGTGCCATCTAGTGCACCGCGGCCGGGTTGGACGTCAGGCATGGGGGTCGTGAGGATGAGGGAGAGGAGCTCAGAAGGTGGATATGATGAAGGAACAGTCCAGCTGGCGTTGTGTGTGGAAGAGACGAGCGTCTGCTGGCGTGAAATGGACTAAGAAGATGTGTGTTGCTTCTCCCAGAGCAGCACTTAGCAGTCAGGTCAGACAGACTGCTTGTGAGGGTTCAAGGCAAGACACTCGTCAATCGTCTCAAGAATAAGACAGAACATGTGTTTAGCATCTGGACGTATTCATCTGCGTCTATATCATTTTTAAATGATCTGCCTCGTTGCTCGTTTCTCAAAGAGAGCTGTGTGTCATTAGAAATAAATTGAGATAAATATCTTTTTTTAAAGTTGCCCCTGAACTCGGATATGTTTTTAATTTCACTGCGTCTGTTCCCATTAAGCATACGAGGTCATCCGAGGATACGCTCATGCAAGAAGAAGTAAGAAGTGGAAACCACCGCTCATGTCACCGCAGCACATTCCTCAGCTTTTACAACACGGAAAAGAAAGCATTATACTTAAATTTACCAACCAATCATACTACGGCACATACACGCAGTCAGAATCTCAAAATAAACCCCTGCACACACACACACCAGACCCAGACCGGAGCTCTTTTTGAGCTATTCCTTCTCCTGCCGTGGCAAAATGTCAAGGAAAATATTAGTCAAAACTCGCCACTTGTGTGTAAATGCGATCAAGATGGATTAGGAGCTCTGGGTTTTATTTGAGGCCTCATGAACCACAAGGTTTCCATCCGCAGCAGAGAGCCAGCAGAGACACAGACGTGCGGTGCAGAGCCGGGGCAACTTTGAATGTGATTTCCTCTCTTAAGCCCTTAGTGTAGGTAAAGGCATTACAGCCGATCAAACCTCTTAGCCCTCCTACTTGTGGGATTTGATGTGCATTACTGACAGTGAGAAATGACCTGCCTGAAACACAATATCTCACTCCAGTGAAAGAAGGAGAAGAGAGGGGGGGAGTGGAGGGGAAGCATGGGGCAGGGAGGCAGGAAAACAGAAACACACACTTTGCCTGAAACTTCACAGTTACCTGAATACTAATAAACTAAAAGTAATAAACACAACTGACAAGGACATTGGGAGCACTAAATATTTGGAAAGAAATACACTACAGAATCAAACCAGGTTTGAAAATGTATATCGCTGCATATATAGACATGAAATAAAGTTTCCAAATACACCGTTAAAAATCAGATTAGCATCTGACTCATCACTGACAGTAATTTCTTGTGAGGACATGGTCGATTATTTTGTTTTGAGCCAAGGTAAAGTCATCGTTTCTGAAGAGCCTTGAATAAGAAGTGAAAGAAAAAGTGATGTAACTCTCTTGCCCGACATGCTCCAACGCAGAGAGGAAGAAAGGTGAAATAAGAACTATATTGAGGTGGCTCCTCCATAATAGACTTTTTCACCTCGCTGTATTCAGTCAAACTCAGGCTTATCTGTGCCCTCGCTCATGATATAATAGAGCTTTTCAAAGTGGCAGGAGCCCACGTGTGGATTTACATCTGAAAATGACTACGATTTAAGGCTTTTATTCACAAAAGTGGCTCGACACAGTTTTTTTTTGTAACAGTGGTGAAGTCATGGAGCTGAAGTTTCCCTTGACCAGATTTCACCCTGTGAAACTATGTTGTGGTTTCAAAGTCATGGTGTTATATCCACTCCTCCTCCTCTGCACATGTACACACACACACACACACAACACGCTTCCTTCCTCCCAGCAAACCTTCCTATAGGGACTTCCTGCTCTGAGTGTTGTTTGCTTAGTGCCCACTCGTCTCCCGCCTCCTTGACAGCCATTTCCTCTTCCTCCTGTTGTGTCCGTGTGTGTGTGTGTCTTCTCTGTTCACATACTGTGTGTTTGCATATAATGTCCAATTTAACATATTTATATGTATGCAGATGCTGCCTCCACATCAGTCCACATCTGTATGCATGTGAGCTGTGTATGTCCCAGTGTGTGTGTGTGTCACAGGGCAGATGTTCATCCGGCCAGCTGACCAATGACCCTATTAGCTGAGGGCTGTAGTGCAGCGGGTGACCGTCCCACCCCCGCGCCCCCAACGTCCTCCGACAGCTACGCTCGTATCCCTCCACGGGGATACAGGGGCCGATGCACTGCGGAACTGTGGGGGTGCGGAGCTACCAGCTGAGATCCCTCCGCAGAATGTCAAAGCCCCCAAACTGTCCTGAAGGTTAATCTTAGTGTAGGTGTCGTAGTTGATATAGATCGGCATGTCTAAATGTGTCATGTTCATCTGACAGTGAGGGCACACACACACACACACACACACACACACAGTGCAGGACTCATTATTTTTTTGGTTACAGGCCCCAAAAAAAGCCAAAAATATTGAAAATGACATTATTACACCTGTGCATACAAATGTTGCAATTTTCACCCCAAGATGTATTTTATATTTCCTGCATGTCACAGCTCTGTCACGCTGTCGAGCCGTGCACATGCACACCTCGCCACCGGCTGCATCGAGGACTGTCGGGTGGCTTTTTTTAAGTCATGAGGAGGAGGAGGAAGGAGCTCACAGAGAGGATCACACATATTTCACGACTTGTGCGGCCAAGGTGATTGTGAGGCAAGCTATTAAGAAAACACTTAACCGTTCTTTTCCTGAAAAATAAATATACTCAAACTCCAACATCACAGGTTTATCTTACATTTATAAGTTCAGCCTTAATGAAATAGCTATGATGAGAGCTTAACCTGAGAGTGGTACAAAAAAAGTGATGCCATTAAAATAAATGTTTCTTTTGCTCTTATCAGCAGGTGAAAATAATGTATTTTGGTGACACTGGCATCTTGGAGGTTCAGTTTGTTATTTCACATAATTTCATCATGATGAACTTCATATCACCTCTGCTAAAGCTAACTATGAGTAGATCATTAGACCTGGAGCAGCTATGCAACATTTAAATCACACATTTAAACACACTAGTGCAGTGGCAGTTCTAAACCTGCCTGTTTGGAATGGGCTGATCTCTCGTCCTGTGTTAATGCTCCGGAGCTACTTCGGACCTTTTCTTTCGCATTAGTGAGTCTATGGTGCAGACATGAGCTAGAAAACCTTGTGTTCATCCTACCTGGTTTCTCTGTGATGAAGGTTTTATAGTCTGTGTTTTCCTGTAAAAAAATGGAATTTGCTTTGTTTCTGTTCACGTGTGGTTTATATATAAATTATTTTTTCAAACATGGCATATCAGCTATTTCAAAGGTCTGTTAAGGAACCAAAAAACTTTAGTCCCAAGTTCACCACTTTTCAAAATAATGGCTCTGTAATTCCACTCAGTATACAGCAGTATACAGCATTATGCCAATGAAACAAACATGCTTTTACTTAGATCACCTGTTTATTCAATCTTATAAATATTGAATGTCTGAATTGCGTTAAAATCAGCACGGCACATTCTCTGGTAATTTACAAAACACATGCCAAGTGTGAAGCTGATTAGATGAACAGTTCCACATGCAGAAAGACATTTGGAGGATTGATACTGAAGGTAGATTAGAATGTAAATGAATTCACTGTATTGATTTAAAGGTTCAGTGTGTAGAATTTAGTGACATCTAGTGGTAAAGTTGCATGTTGAAGCTGAATACCCCTCACTTCCCCCTCCCCTTCCAAACCTGAAAGAGAACAATTTGTACAATTTAGATGAAATACACTTTTGAAAACATCACTATGATGATTTTCTGCCAATAGATGCCTTTCACCTAAATCGTACACATTGAACCTTTAAATATAAATAAAAATCAACTATCAAACCATATACATTCTTATAAGATGAGAACTGAAAATAATACAAAAACCTGACTTCAAGTACAAGGAAGGGGTGGACAGCCTGTTCAAGGAGGAGATTTACATTTGGCATGCTTTCACATTTTCTTCCACATGTTGAGTAATTGCAAAATTCAGCAATCAGCATGTTTTCTACAAGTATTTTAATGGTTGTATGAACCTTCAAACACCCACACTAGCTGATCCCTCGCCTCTGTGTGAACATTGATCAACCTATTGCATAAGTCTCAACTCCCTTTTCCACTGAAACGATTTCATGTGAACAGCTATCAGTGCACTCATTAGCCTTCAGAATAATCAAAATGTTTTCTTTATCATTTGCACACAGGCTTGTTTTCATGGGGCACCTGCGTGCATGTCTGCTAGTAAATATGTAATGAGTCTGTGGAAGAGTGACGTGATCTTTGCCTTTCATAGCCACTTTCCCTCCTAACCCGGAGTCCAGAGGTTAATGACATCATTAGCATTCAGTTGGGGCTTGCCTGCCCTCCTCTTTCCCAGCAGGCCTGGGAGATCTCAGAGGCTGACTAAGCCAGGGACCGTTGGGTGAGTTGGAGCAGAGAGTGTGTGTGTGCATATGTGTACGTGAGAGAGAGAGGGAGAGAGAGAAGCGGGGGGGGGGGGGGGTATAGAGATTGTGTGATCATCCTGAAAGTGTCACAGGATACTGGCACCATGAGTCAGAGGCTGATGATGAAGAGGAAGAAGATGACAAAAGGGTTGGAGGGTGAAAGGGGGTGGGGACAGGACGTGCTTTAGACTGACTGGACCTGTGAGTCAGAGTGTCAAAGTGCAGCAGGAGCCGTCATTAGATGAGATTCATTCCCTGAGCCAGCACTTCAGCATGAATCCTGTCCACAGGATCTGAGGTTTTAAAATGAGGTGGAACAAGATCTCCAGCTATAAAATGTACACTTAGTAAAGGCCTGAATTTTATGTCTTAAACCCTGTAAATCAAATTTCATTTCCAGTGTCTGACTTCACTACTATATTATATTTGGGATTGTTTTACAGCTTCAGAGATGTTCAGGAGTATATACAACTAATGAGTGCAATGTATTTTCATGTTGGAGATTTCCACTAGATTTCAAGCTGGTTACATAATTTGTCAATCTGCCATTTTGGTACTGGGCAGGTAGTGTAGAGTAACGGTGGTGAACCTGAACGGTGAAGCTGTGGGTTGGGAAACCAAAGCACTCGGCTCAAAGATGCAACAAAGCTCAAGGAAAGCTGAGGGAGACTGCAGAGTCTGGGAATATTATTGTAAATCTGTGGCACTACAAACAACACCTTTACGATTTCATATTATCTGATCAATGTCTTGGACAAATATTGGCTGTTGGAGCTTTGAAAACAAAGTTCTGTGTCATTAACAGGTTTTGTCTTCGGTTTTTTGAGGGTTTATGCTGACAATATGCAACTTTTGCCTCTAGGGGTCTCTCAATCAGAACATAACAAAAGACCTATCCTGCATTCCAGACAATTTGTATCTACGCCTCCATGGGCGCCGCCATTGTGTTGTGCGACGTCAGACAACTGATTCTCCGTGAAGTTGAGATAGATGGATTTCCCCCGAGTTAACAAGTCAGAACTCCGATTGTGAGCAGCGTTCCATTGCACTTTTTCATGTAGGAGGTTGGAAAATTCTGACATCCAAGTTGTCTGGAATGCAACACTAGTTTGAAGACATCATAAAGTGGCCTGGGATCATGGGACTTGATGTTTTCACCACCACTGCTGATGAACACTGAGGAGGTATGAGGTAATGTTTTAAAGTTGTTTTCATGTTACGCAGCAAACGCCAATGAATAATCGTAAAGAAGAAATTAGGACTGGTTAACTGGCTGGCAGTGTGTTTTTCCTCCGTGATAGATTGTTTGACCCCTGAGTTGGGCAACGAAACGGTAAAAGTAGATATGACTCAAATGACAAAAGTGAAACGTCCTGTTGCTTTAAATAAATTGTCTCTGGGTTTGAACATTGTTGGAAACATTTTGGACAATATAAAAAAACATGTCAACAAATTGACATATATCTTTAAAGACCCTATTTCACCTTCGCCATCCTCAGTTCTCTTTCGTTTTGAGGACACTAATAATAAAGGTCCTTATAAGTATGGAAAAACAAGATGATAAAAAGAAAGCAGACACTTTCCAGTGTGGGTTTCGGCTCCATCAAGTCCTAAATAAATGGTTAGCAGCAGGCTGACCGCTCTCTGAGGGACATTCCACTGACTCAGTGTTATTCTGGTGTTCTACGTCCAGTTCCAGAGAAGTGAGCACTGATGGAAACACGATTCCACAGACTTCCACTCTCTGTTATTTCCTCGCTCCTAATTGCTTTTGGTTGGTGTTTGTGTGTGAATGTGTGTGAGTGTTTTTTTTTTTCATTGCCAAAGGAGCAGAGGGAAAAGAGTTATGTAACTGAGGTTGGTGCCATGTGGTTCTCCGTCCTCAGGGAAACACCAGTGCTCACGTCTCTCACTTTTTATTTTCACTTTTTTGCCATGTGAATAATTTCCATTTTCAATTAGACGTGCTCCCATATAATACTCTGTATCAGGAATCAGGAGAATAACAGCATCGACTACCAACAGCTTTAGATTTATGTCACTGTCGATATAGAGTGAACCAGGCCAGAGGCAGATTTCAGCGTACTCATAAATAAACCTCCCTCACCACATTAGGGAAACAGTAACATTTAGAGAAAGACCACGTTGACGATCATACCCTTCTGATAGCATTTAGTTTCCAGCATGTCGGACAGGCAGAGCAAGAAGTGGAGAAAATGCCAAACCCTGACACCTTGCTCTGTTGTCACATTTCGGTAAAAACAAGTGGAGCAGTGACTCAGGAGATTCTGTCTTTTCCCTTCAGGTGACTCTATGGAACATGTCAACACTTTGACTGCGGGGGAGGCAGAAGACAGGGGGTTATCGGGAAGTGATTTTCCATGTGGGTGAGTCGGACTTCAGACCTCGGTAAGCAAAGTGCAAGCCGGGGCGCTCACAGCAGCGTGCCAGTTTTGGCACCGTGCAGGTATGTAACACCTCGGTGTCAGAGCGCTGCTGCGGCCCAAAAATAACCCGGACACTCTGACGTTGCTGGGTTCTCCCCTTCTCATGTCAAAAGCATGTCAGCCGTGTCCGAGTGTGATCACCCATCTCACAGTGTCAACACGGAAATAACTTGACAGTGAATCAGTTCAAAGACAATGAAAGGAAATGAGGAAGCTAAGATATAGATTTTCCGAAATGAGTTTTAATTCTTTGTTTGAGACAATTCAGTATTTTTTTGGTTTCTTTATTAATTTGAACATGTATTTTAGTTTTTTTACATAGGTACAGTATGAGCTTTTAAAACATACAGATATGTTCAATTCAACACAATATATTGACATACCTGCTTTGTGTGAGGATACATTCCCACTCATGTGGACCCATCAGATTGTTATCAGTGTACAGCAAATGGGTGACTACATCCACTTGTCTACATCAGAAGCCCCAAAACATTGGCAGTTAACCCCAGCGGCTTATTTGACTTCAGACAAAAGCCAATGGGCCCAGAGACTGACCTGGAGGAGCATACAGTTATGTGTAATTGCACGTTATTACTTTTTCCAGATTTGAGCAACTGCAGACTTATATCAACATGGGTGGACAATGTGATGATACGTTTGAAGCCAGAGAACTATAACCTCCAGGTCAGTAATTGCTGAATTGACTTTCAAAACTCTATTTCCAGGTTTATCAGTCAAACACGCAGTCTGTAAAAAGAGAAAACTGGTCATTGTTTTCATCCTCCACCTCGAATCTGCATGATTACAGGATGGTAGGAGTCCAAGGGACAGCTGGTGAATCCATGGAGATGTGAGTTAACAACTCAGTCACCTCCCTCAATAATTCCTCTTAAATGTCCCCCCAGCAAAGCAAAGCCCGAGCTGCTCCAGAGAAGCAGAGACATTGAGCACTAATTAGATGCACTGTGCCCGGAGACGTTTCCCGCACCGCGGAGAGCAGCTGTGAACGGCCCAAAGATGGTGTATTCATTAAGATCCTTGCTTCTGTAATCACATGTAACCCTGGTGGCCGAGGATCAAATCCCTCCACGGTCCTCTCTCTGGTGCTCTCCTCTGCTTGTCACAGGCTGACTGGCTAAATTGAGATAAAACAGGAGGAGGTTTGCATGGAGACATCTCACACTTCATTCTGCACGAGTGTCCATAAGTGTGTCCCTGCATGTGAGTATTCTAATAAACCAACAACCCTGTATTGTCTCATCTAATGCAACACCCTGGCATCACAGTACTTGGGTTTAAACGCCTCAGAGAGCTAACCTTCCCCACTCGCTGCGGCTTTTTTTCCTCTGTCACCAGCTCCCTAAAGAGGAAATCACCCTGTTGCTGGAAGGAAATTGTATTGTTACAGATGTGGCGGCCTGCATACTAAACTACCTGCAGCCTGGCATACCTGTAAATAACAGCCATTCCCGGTCTGTCAGCTACTTTACGTTTTCACAACTGCCAAGCAGTTGAAAATTAAACTCTCCCTAGTTATCTTTAAACAGAAGGTGGAGGACTGCGACACATGCACCGCTGCCTGCACGCTGCTGCGCTAATTGATTCCAGCCATGCAGCGACAGAAAGAATTGTTTGGGAGAACAATTGAGTAAAGAAGGGAAGCAGCATATGCGGCCTTTAGATTTATGTGCATCAAAATAAAGACGACAAAGAAATCTGGCGCTCTGCCTTTTGCCTGTCAGGCAATTGCTTATGGCTAATGATATCAGGGAGAGGGATGCAGGGTGAGGTGCTGCTGTGTGTTTATGTGCGTATATGAATGAGGTGGGAAGTGTTTGGGTGTGCGTTCAAAAATAAAAAAAAAGGGAAGTGAGTGGCAATTTGCATAGGATTGATGCACAGCACACCGCTGTGCCAGCAGGAGCAATGCAGCACGGTTGTTAAAGCCGTGCCTCAGCCCTTTGTACATGTGCACAGTTTCCTCTGAGCATGAGCTGCAGATCACTCGACTCCATGCACAGGAGATGCTGCATTTCTAGCAAAATACACAGAAAACAAGTACAAGTATTTGTAAGTTATATTTCACCAGTCGTTCCAGGTAATGCTTGGCTGCGACACCTTATTCCTCCATGACTAACAGAAGGACGCTCCGTCCCGTTATATTCACTTTTCTTTCCTCGACTTTGGCCGACCCTGCAGCGTCTCGGCCGCCCAGGAAGCAGGGAGCCTCGGCAAATTAGATTAAGATACTGTGTGAAACACTGGTTCATTCCATAATGCTCTATCGACATTGGCAGCTGCCAATACAATTCATGAGATCCACATCATCATCCCGAGTGGACTGAACAGCTCTGTCAGGTCACGCAGCAGGGTGGAGGGTGCTGTGGGCAGCAGGACTGAAGAGATAGAGTCATGTGCAGCTACACACACACACACACGGACACACTGACATATTTAATGCACATGCTGTACATATAGTTCATAATTAGCCAGGTTTCATGGTATGTTCATCTCATGCAGGTCTTGAACTGAGCAGCAGCCTCTAACATCCACATGGGCAAAGCAGAGGGCGATAGCGGTGTGATACATATTCTGAGCTAATGCTGTTTCCAGACTTGTGTCACCCTGAGAGAGGAGGCGAGATCATGCCTGACCCCTCTCCCCTAACCCCGGGGCTCTGGATTCTGTGGAATAGTTTTACATATCCAGCCGACCTGTCCATCCACCATGACCTGAGGGCAGAGTGGCAGACGCGGGCAGGGCTTAACCAAATCTCACGCAGCCTGGGCTGAAAAATGACTCTCCAGGTAATGGAGAGCCTGGATATATATCCTCCACACACCCCCCACCACCACCATCCCAGGTGAATTCCATGGATTTTAAAAGGACGCTTTGAATTCTGCGGAGGCTCTGCTGAGAACAATCAAGGAACATGGCTGGCTGATTATGTACGGTCGGTGTGGGGGACATTCTCATTCATGTATGCATCTCAGCATGTGCAGCTCTTTATATTCATCTTATGAATCTGCAGCTCCCTTCAAGACAGACTTCTGAGGAGAGTCAGCAAGGTGCACAGTGCCAAAGCACATCCATGACATACTGCCTCGTGTGTAGCTGCACCGTGTGCCATTTCATTTTCTGTATCATACATGGGCATGATATGTGTAATTGCCGGGGTCTAGGTGTTACATGTAGCATCTGTAAACATAAATAAAATCTATGGACGCTCTGTGCACAAAATGAAACAGTACTTCTGGTTTATTCCAGTTTTTTTTCCAAAGAGAGAACATGAGACTATTTTTCCTATGAACCCTGTTGCACAGAGGATATTGATACCAGTCCAGTCAACACTTGCACAAGAGCGCCCCCCTCCTGTAGTGAGCCATAAATCAATTACCCTTTTGCCTTGAAGCATACACAGTTTTCCTCGAAAAAACCCAGAATAAAATGTACATGTGCTGTTCCTCTGTTGTAATATATTGAATTGATGTTGTACATTTATAAATATAATAAATATATTGGTAATGTATTTAAACTTTTACGACCCATTATTTCCCTCACAGGATGCACTTACAATCTCAGTTCACATATAACATAATAATAAACTATAATACTAATAACAAGAAATTTGAAAAAGCAACCTTAAGAACAAAGTGCTTCACAAAGAGGAAAAATGTACAAAGCAAATATCAAAGACAAGGAGCAAATTAATATAATGACATTGAATCAAAGTCAGCAGATAAAATAATATACATCATTATAAAATAATGGTCCAATGAAAAGGATAAAAGATAAAAGCAAAAAATAATCAAGTAAAAGTCATTCAGTAAAAGTCATGTTTTGAGGGATGAACAGCAGTTAAGTATTTCCTCAGATAAATCATAGTATTGTGTGTGACACATCTTTTCAATCAATGTGGTCATTTTCAAAAATATGTCATCTCCTTATTTTGCAAGCAGCTTTAATCAAACATTGTGTTATTTCTTTTGAAAGATAAACCTGGTGATGTTTCATATTCCACAAAACAGAAAATGAAGTGAACTGATCTTATTTGAGATGCTACCAGAGGCTGACATTGCTTATTATGTGTACAGCTATTGAATGTGCCACCGAGCTCCTTTAGAGCAGCGGGTGACATGTTGCCTCATTACCATGACACAACACACACACACACACACTTATTTTGAGAGCAGCCCAATGGATCAGAGCGTCCTCCATATCAGCTAATAATTGTCTGGTGTGTTCTGACTGTGCTCATGTTCATGCACATCCAGTCCTCGGGTCTGTCATGGATCTGGGGCCGATGCAGCATGTCTTGTTGGCATCAGAGTTGGACTGATAATCTGGACACGTCCCGGTGGTACTGAGGCAGACACTCAACATCGACTCCAGATGTCGGCATCTGGCCCAAATATGAATCAGTGTGTGTATTAGTATTATCAAGGATTTGTGATATAATATTTATCGGTTCATTCAAGTCATCCCACTTAAATGTTTGGACCTGATACGTCTTTGAGATGTCAAACCACTGCCAGTTATATTATTTTAGGTTATATAGGCTTTTTGGTTTCTGGCACTAATATCTGTATGTGTCATCATCTTTGCATGCTGGGATATGTGTGTGTGAATAAAGAGACATGAGCAAGAATCCGCAACATGGAGAGAATGATGAGGAGAAACATGGAGAATTTATAAACTCTGCTGTTAGCAAATGATTTATGTTGTGATTCCATTTAACTGCGTGCATTCACATTTTCCATTTGTAAAGTAGCTGTTATGACTTCTGTGTTCGTGAGCTTTGAAGGCAGCATTTGGAAAAACACGGACGCTGTATTGAGTGTTCAGATTAAACAACACTTTGACCTCTAATAACAAAGAGCAGTGAAAAAGGATCAGAGGCGACAGGCAGATAAATAATTGAAAATTAAATTACGTTCATCGTAAAAACGTCTGTATTGGCTAAAAAAATGTGGTGCTTGTGAAAGATGGACAAAAAGTGTCTCATTTGACAAGTTCACAATAGAAGGTCCAATTTAGAGTTGATTTTAAAAAGATGTAACCCGTATTATCAGTGATGACGTCAGCAACCCATGAATTTTGTTTGGTTTTCTTAGATAGAGCTTTTTAATCCAAATAACATCATCTTGCCACATGTATTTAAACCAGATGAGGAAATATAGAAACACAGCAATTTTGTTATGTAGACAATTAATCTGAAACTTTCTCCACAGGTCAGTGCACTACTTACTCCTCATTACTACAGAACTAGAGTCCCTGCAGTATCAGGAAGATTTAACTCTATCCAAATATTTACGTCTTCACTTGCACACAATGGGCTGCCTGAGAGACGGACCTAAATGTTGTCGGCCTTGTTAACAAATTTATGAACAGGCGTATCCTCTATTTCAAGGAGACCACTCCCTTACATACAAGAAAATACTGTATGGTGGGTGTTAAAATGAGGGTGGTAACTTTGACAGAAACAAACTCATAACTGTATGAAAACTCATAGATCCATGCTTTCATTTCCTGTTCTGCAATTCTCTTTTCACCTGCCTGAGCCAACTGAGTCCACATAAATTACATTTAGTCCAAAATACAGCAGCCAGACTTCACACTTAATCTAATAAAGTATATTAGCTTCTCTTGGTAAATCTTGGAATAGATTTTAGATTTTATTACTGACGTCTAAGGCCCATTTCGGATCTTTTGTTACCATATGTGCCCATTTGTTGGCTGAGGTCCACTATAAAATCTCACTAAACGAACCAGAAATAGAGTCTCATCAGAGGAAGTTGAGTATTTGCCTCCCTCCAGCTGCACTGATGCAGTACAATCTGTACTCTGGGAGGTCAGAAGTTAATGAAATTCCTGTGTTCAGTTAAATAGTCATTTAGTTAATATACTGTGCTCCATACAAACCAGCCATAAATCATCCTAATTTAATAAATGTAGGAATAATGATGAGACGTCCGGCGAAGACATTTACTCACAGACCTCGTCCCACTTTAATAGTCGCAGTGTAAAACAGAAAGATGTCAGATCGCATTTAAATAGAGATGCATCACGGACAAACCGGGTCAAATCCTACCTGAGGATTGAGCTCCAGATCATGTCACACTTTCTCTTGTTAGACATTTTTTGATTCCTCCTGGAACAACAGAAAAATGCCCAACCCATTCCAGACAATGGATTATATTTCAGTCAGAACAGTGGAGGTCATTTTTCTTATATATTCAATAACAGTTTCTACTTATTCAGGGACAGATCCAGAGGAAGGGCCAGAGGGGGCATCTGAAATGTGATTGGTCTGTGCCCTTTACTTATGAGTAGTTTTTACTTACTGATACCACAGTCATACCATGTATGGTAATATGTATTTACCAAAACAAAATACACACACTTATGTAATCATATGTGGCTTTGTTCAAAGCAATAGAGCTAACAGTAAACCAGGAAGGACCTAAATGCACCTTACTGAATCAGGAAATGCTCATGGATGTTGTGTGAAAAATGCTCAATCAGCCACTGGACTGATCAGTTCATGCAGCATGCATTTGATAAGGTACGCAGTATGTGTCAGAGGCACAACAGAGTATGAAGGAGAAAAACTTTTTTTATGAATCCAAATGCTGAATATCATTTTTGATTTGGGACTGAATGGAAGCTGTTGTTCAGGAGAATTAAAAAATATATGCCTACAACCAACCAGCAGGGGTCCTTTTTATTTCAGCTTTACATGAGCACTGTGTGGAGTTAAATATGAAAAAAGGAAATTGAGCTGATTGAGTTCAAAGCGGTGAAAAAAATGAAGGTCAGCACCGAAAGACTAGAAATTCTTTCTTTGATATTTAGTGTCTCCATTTTTTATTATTATTTCCAAACCCACAATGTGCTCATGTCAACTGGCATTTTCTTTTCAAAGTTTCTACCCCAGGCTCCAGTATTTGATTATGATATAGTGCCCCCTAATGGATCTAACGCCATGGTGCTTCTAAGACTGCTCATGAGACACAGCATTGTACTACTAAAGAGAAGATAGTCAGTGAATATGGGAATATATTGATGAGTTAATATGTCCGATGATATGGCAGGGAGCTTCAGAAGCAGACAGACAGCCCCCCACCCCTCCCCCCTCCTTTATCACATCACAAAAAGCTCATTTGGTAGAAGAATAAATAAAGATTCACTATTGCAAGCAGAATGGTCGGGTAAACGTCCAGCACGAAGACAAATCAATGAAATCCATTCGACTTTTCAAGCCTCAAAATGCCAGGGAGTACAAAAAAAGATTTCTCAGTGTCCTATCAAAAACAAAAACTGCTAATTCCTTGTGACATTTCCCAGCAATTTCCCTTTGCTATGCAAATGTCTTCCCGCAATCTGATTTAAACAAATGTCACACAACAACTGGACGGACGTCTTGTTCTCTACTTTTTATCTTGTCACACCGAAAGCAATCGGTAAATGATTCCTATAGGAACAGACGTGTGGGGAAAAAAGAAAAAACCTTCCACACGTGTTCTGATCAGAGGTGGATGTTCATAGTTTAGACATTACACCCGGTCCACGTAGTGTTACACTCTACAACTATCTCTAAAAAATATCCTGCGTGCTGTAGCCTTCTCCTCCCTTTGTAACAAGTCTTTCCTCTCCAGAGGAGCCACTGTAAAAGTTCAAAGCTCAGGCTCCGAGCAGCATGCGGTCGACTCTAACCCAGTACAGCCTGTCTGCTTGTATGGCTGCTGGGGCACATCAGTTTAGCTGGGCTGAGATCTGAAGGCCGGGAGAGAAACAGCATCCAGGAGGGGCAGCATGGCAGGGGTTAGAAAGCAGACAGAAATATCCGCTCTGTCTCTGCACAGAAAAACTGCAGTTATTGTCCAGGAAAGGTGCAAAAATTCTGGTTTGAATAAGCAAAACATGCTCTGTATCTGTGGCAAGACCTCTAAGCTTGTATAGCCAAATCCACGGAACCTTCTGGAGCTCGTCTGAGTCACTGTGAATGGCTCTGGCACTGAAACGGCCCTCGAGGGCTAATTAATTTTCCAAGCTGACAAAGTGACACTGTGCACTGCTAAGTAAAACGCTCAGGATAGCATACTGTACAAAACACCCAGAGACATGACGAAGAGTCCCAGAGTCGTCCCAGTGATGAGGCGACAACACATCTGACTGGCCTGATAACACACACACACACACACACACACACACACACGCACACCAGAGTGTTATTCAGTATGAGTGAAATACAGGATTTCTAATGAAAACATATGTGGAGAATATATTGTGACTGAACCTGCACCTGCTGTCTCCTGTACTGAGCTTCATTTGACTGACACTGCCACCTAGTGGGGCAGTTAAAGATTGACGGAAAAAGCAATGTTAAGTAGCAAATGTAAAGGAAAGTACCTAAAGACAATATATATTTGTTTTTTATTTCCAGTTGTATTTTCTGTAATTCTCCTTACATTGTGTTGTACTGGATATGTAATCCTGATAGAAAGTATACATGACTTATTTTATTATTATTTCCAAAGAGGTTATTTTATGTTATGTCCCACGTTCATTTGTTTGTTTCTGCAAAAACAACTGAATGGATTGCAACTAAAGTTGGTGCAAGATTGGGACATGGCCTTAGAAAGAACCCATAGAATTTTGGTGTGTTTTCAACAATTTCCCCAGGTAATAATTCATGGATCTTAATTTGGGAAAAAGGTTTGGTGAACTGATATTAGTTTGTGCAATGTGGTGCAGCTTGATTCAATAAAAGAGGACTAATTGGGCATTTGCAGAGATATGCAGTGAACTGAGGGCCTTTCTAGTATTTTATATTGGTATTTGCCCAAAACATCAGATCTCAAGTCAGTTCAGATCAACTCTACCTCAGTCAGTGTTTTATCAGACTCTTAATAACATTTTCTAATTTTAATTCTAATTTTCAGAAATCCACCACAGAAAAACTAAACAAAGCATTTCACCACAACGAGGTAACAAATGGTCAAATATGAATGGTGCTGACAGAACTTATCACTCTCCCAAATCCCAGAAAAAAGGTGGTTCATGTTTAGCCTGTATTACTAAATTGGCTCTCTAAATAGTCTGAACTCAAGAGGTAGAAAACATAGGAATGGGAAGGCTTAAGATACTTTTTGTAAACTAAAATAAAAACTCTTTGAGTGGAGCTGTGGTTCTGAGCAGATGACTGAAATACAAACAGCAGGTATACAGCATTTCTTCTAATCTATGAAGTTCCCACAGTGTGAGACTGAGTTTAAATACTGAGGAGTTAATGACATGATAGAGCTCAGGTGGACAGGTGTGACTCGACGGGATCATTAGACTGAAACCACACCCACCAGAACACACACACACACACACACACACACACACACACACACACACACACACACACACACACTTACCAACAAAATACAGATTACTAATGTTCTGTACAATACATCCTTTAAATAGAAGTGCAAGAATAAAATGAAAGTAATAAAGAGCTTAAAAGTGAATAAAATCAACTGCCCAACACCTTAGCCTTGACCAAGGGACAGACAGATGCAGAGTATTAAATGGATCATGAGTTTTGTGAATCCTTACCCATGTCATCACACAGGACATGACATTATCATCCTCATCAGAGGCTACGGCCTTGATCACAGAAAAAAAAATCATTAATTTCACATAATATCCTCCAGGAATATACTCACTGGAAAAGGTCGCTGGAAGTAATATAAGAGAAATATATTGACATAAAAGTGTATGTTAATACAAAATGCCCTTTAACGAAGCACTTACTTCCATATTCTAAGTTGCTGAGCTGAAATGTAAGTTTAACATAATTTTGATTCATGTTTATAGAAAACCTTGTTTCTCCTCTGAGCTCAGCTTGACGCAGGGGCAGGAATTGAAAGTCATGCATGTGTGAAAATTGCATAACCACTGATGTGTAATGTCGTAGTAAGGGCAGTAATGTTGTTTATTTCTTTTAATATTCCTCCAGCTCAGGAGACTGTTGCCTAATATTTTAGGTTTCATGTTTGGCACTATTCAAAGAGGTCTGTATTCATGTGTCGGATGAATGAGCGAATTTCACCCTTATCAAGTCTGGAACATCCTTAAATCCTCCGCAGCTCCACATGCAGCAGGTTGTTGGCCTCAGTCAGTTCGGATCTTCAAGGACTTTATGATTCACAATTTAATGTGCCAAGCTGAGAGTTTGCAAACTCATACTGTGCAGCCCTGCTGCATGAGGGTGTGTGACTGTCCGCCTTCCAACTGCCTCCTATTAGCCTGCTATATAACCGACGCTGATAATGTTTATGGAAGTTTCATTGCTTTTGTTGGACAGTTAAACTGGTGCTTGAGGTTTATGAGGTCGTGCCGTTTCTAAAGAGTCTGGACGAGGGTTTTGCAGAGTGCAGCGTGCCTGGATTCACATAATTTAACCTCCGTCTATTAATGATACAAACACAAGCACACTCAATAAAAAATAAGTGATGAGGGGCAGATCAGTCAAGAGCGACATAAAGATTTGAAGTCATTTTTACTTTTATGAACACTGTGTTTATGATGTCGGACAGATACAGTGTTTTATTTAATAGCAGAGATGATAAACATCATTTCCACCATGGAGGGGTGAGCAAATGTATCAAATAATATATTTTAAACATCTTGAAGGTTAGGTGTTGGTTCTGAAGATATATGGTGTAAAGTACCTGTGTGACTAGAGAGGCTGGTGAATATTATCCATCTGGTGAAGCAAAACCAGTTTCTTTGGTCTTGTTCGAACACAAATTAGCATTTATGAAATTAACTTTCATAGTGTGCGCTGGTTTAAACTGATCAAACATGGAATGGATGAGGACCAACATGCTAATGATGCACTGCAGCATCATCGATGGTCCCTCTGTAGATTGTTGTGATATCACTAACTGTTACCAGGTTGTAGCTTCACATTGAGCCTTCGGTCGATTCCAACAAGCCGATCAATTAAAGGTGGAATCCATCCACCTGTCAGCTGTGATCCAGTCGCAGTGACAGGGTGGGCAGGCGGAGGCCGGGGCCGACAGCAGTAAGGGGGGGGAAATGTGATGAGGTGGGGGAACAGGGGGGACAAAGTGATGGAGCAAAACTGGATGCAGGGCAGCAGCGGGGGAGGTGGGGGTGTGGGTGTTGCGGAGTGAGGCGGCCATGTCAGGAGGCTAACACTAATGATCTCTCAGTATCTGTCAGCTGGGCCTGTCTCAGCAGGTGGAGGGAAACATGTCAGCTATAGCGAGGCTGCAATCAGGGAGTATACCGAGCAGCCCCACACACACACACACACACACACACACACACACACACACACACACACACACACACACACACACACACACACACACACTGCTGTCTCCCTCTCATTCCACGTCTCACACACACACAAGTGCACATATGTGTAAGAAAATAGTCCCTTTTTAACAAACAATGACAAATCACCCTCTCTTACAGCATTTGATTTATATTTATTCATGTAATTAATCTAAATCCTGCTGACTGTGAGTCTGGGGTGAGCACCCCCTGCTCCTCTGACTCTCCATTAGACCCTCGAGCATCACCGAGCTACACTGACATCTACTGAGAATCTCATTAGCAGCACCAGGGGAGAGAGAGAGAGAGAGAGAGAGAGAGAGAGAGGCCAGGGGAGATGTACAGAGACACAGAGACAACAGCACAGCAGAATATTGCCAGGTAGCATTTAAATGCATGTGGTGGGGGTAGAGGGCCATAGGTTGGAAATTACAGAGGGGTGGTTATATTAGGGGGAGCGAGGCTGCAGGTCGGAGGCCAGGACTCCTACTACTATAGCCCCCAATCACAGCAGTGTGTGTGTGTGTGTGTGTAATGAGTTGAGTCTATCTATGTCTGCTTTGTTTTTACTTGATGGAAACAACAGACTGTGAATGTCTTTGGAGGTAATCTCTTTTTTATTCTGACCATCCTCCATCAAAATGTCGTGTTCCTCCCTCATGGTGAAGCAGGATGCACACCCTGCAGAACTATGCATGCCAGGTAATACCTATGTACAAAGATTTTGTGTAATCACACAAAATAAATAAAATGGAATTAATTAAAATTTACTTTGGGTTCTGTGACTCATAATACTGCTATATAATTGGCATTGTTACGTATGTGTGTGTGCGTGTGTGTGACAGGATGCCAGAGCCTCACTGTGTCATTAAACACAGCCTCACCAATGGAGGGGTATTAGAGGGATGTGGAGCAGGATGTAGGCAGGAAGGTAGAGGGAGATGAACAGGGAGAGGATGGTGAAGTTACTGGTTCCTGAATTGTGGTTTCAGTTAAAGAAATAGTTGAGCATTTTTGGGCATCTCTAATTATGCCTCTTTACAACAGACAGTGGTCTGAGGTATTATGTTTCTGTCCGTCCCATTCTTGTGAACACAATATTTCAACAACACCTGGAGGGAATTTCTTGTGGTACAAATGTGCAGTTCAATTCAACTGATTGGATTTGATGGTGAAAGTTAATGTCACTGTGAGCTCATGAAGAATATAGTTTCACCTTGTGAACACAATTCCACAGGAACACCGTGAGTAAATTTCTTCAAGTTTGGTACAAATATTCACCTGGACTCAAAGATAAAGTGATTGGATTGTAGAGGTCGTAAGTCAAAGATCAATATCACAGCACCCATATTTGATGCATCAGGAGCACCCACAGGGGATTTCATTACATCGTGCAAAAACATTCACTTAGACTTAAGGTCTCACCTATTTCTTCTTTCTGAAAGCCAAAGAAAAATAGGAGAAACGTATCAGACAAATGTGAAACAAAAAAAACGTCCTACATTTCTCTCAATATTTTACTTCTGTGATGCTTTTTTTCATCATAGTCATCGGAAGCTTTTTAAAAACATACCGCTGCATAAATACAGTATAAAGATGTATTTCTGTTACAGTACTATATATTTCTTATGGCACATTCAAGTCAACAATCATTTAGAAAATACAAAACACAAGGGTTGAGCCTCACCTCAAATCATATTGGATTTATTTTCTTTTTCAAACAACTGTAGAACAGAGAATTGAAACCCCGGAGGACCCCTCACTGCTTCCAGTACAACCCACTCCATCCTCAGCATGCTTCAAAACATCCACTGCATATGAGTGACACACATCACAGTCTGTGGGGAGGCAGGGAAAGTGTGTGTGTGTGTGTGTGTGTGTGTGTGTGTGTGTGTGTGTATGAGTCTGCTTCTTTGTGTACCGGTGTACGCGCACACCAATCCATCTCAGCCCCTTGCTGCCGAGTGTTCAGGCAGAGCCAGACAGTCTGCTATCTCTATTAAACTGGCATCCCCGAGGAGCCTCCTCCTGCTGCCAGACCTGGAGCACAGCTCATCCCTGAAGACTATTAATCTGAGCCAGCAGCAGCACGGCTTCAGTGCAACAAGTCTCCTCGTGTTCTCCACACCTTTTTACCTGCAGTCGCGTGGGTGAATAAAAGGAGGACACAGACATGACATGTTAACACACTGAAGGAATCTACATGTGGATATGTGCACTCTGCAACATGGAATAACTCACAGAAAAATCTAAAGCCCAATACTTGTTAATCCTAATTTAAGTTTTTTATCTTTACCTCCAGCTGTTTGTACGAAATTAATGAAAAGGAAATTCTGTGCTCCCTTTATTGGAGCAAATTATTTATTTATTGAGTTAAATTCAGGATTTATAAAAAGAAAAAAATCATAACTACCAGTTCAGTGTTTTAAATAAATAAAGATCAGCACAGCAACCCCCATTATATTACAGTGCTTATAACACCCTACGCTCCAAACTGGAATCTTCCAATGCTTGCATGTGGTTCCTAAGTTAAGGTTGGTCACTAAGCTTTTGCCGTCAGGACCCTGAGGCTGTGGAATTCCTTGCCTGAGGAGAGTAGACTGCCAGCACATGACGTGATTTCAAATCATTTAAAAAAATATTTTAATGTTGTCGGTTTTTATTTTGTGTTAAATTGTGCCATTTTGCAATTTGTGACCTTGTTTAGATCATTGCTTTAGATATAAAGTATTATTTTTATGATTACATATGATTATTTTACAATATGAGATGTTCAACGTAAAACAAAGAAACTGTAAAAACAGTAATAGCAGCAAAAAACCCACAATAAAAGAAGCAATATTTCTTTACATTCAAATATATAAACAGAAATAACTATGTACAGAGAATATAATAGATTATATCTAATATTTTTGTTATTATTATTAAAGTTGTAGTAGTAGTAGCAGTGGTAGTAATAGCTGTAATAGTAGTAGTATAAATGTTAGGTTTGGCTTGTTTATAAGTGATTAACTTTCCTAGACATGTAGTTAGAAAGTTAGAAAGCTATTAGCCTAAGGCCCTGAAATAAGAACATAACATGTTATGCATCTGTCATTTCCAGATTAGTTCCAGTACATAACCAGTAAGGAAATATTTGTACCTTTACACAGTACATCATGTCCTTAAAATATTTTTATTCAAACTGTACCTCCATGTGGCCACCAGGTGATAGCAAAGTCTCACTGCTGAGCTATCAACATTTTCCAGTATTATGGTTCAGTAATAGCAGTGTGAACAAAATCAATCATATGTACACCCAGGAAAAATACTCATTGAATAGTATATTCTTACATTACTTACATCAGTTATTAGTGAGAGATATTTTAAACTGGAAAAAGACAGTGAACCTCAAAGAAAAAAAAGGTAAAGTGAGTTTATGCCATGCTGCACATCCCTGACTAAGAGAAGCTAATGGGCACAAAAATACAGTTGGTCAGAGTTAATGGAGCAATTACCCTCCTTCATTTCCTCAAAATGTGAATCACTGCCTTTGTTGCCAAAAACTACACATCTCCTGTACGGCCTGTTTTCTCTCCCCACCTCTTCTCAAACCATCTGTGGAAAATCGAGTTACTCGCCCATTTGGAGGCGTGACACGTTAGCCCGGTGGATCACATGTTGCATCCCAGTGCCTTTAAGTGACAGATGATCGTAGAGATGTGGACACCACCAGGGCGGCTGGCAGCAGCGTGATTGAACATATTATCGTCTGGGCTGCTCCTAGATAAGCACTGGGTGTGCACTATTAAACACCGGGCCACACTCATACACGTACACTGTGTCGGCCCTGGGAAATAAGTTAACCTGGTTTTGACTATGAGGCCATTTGTAATATAAAAACAGATTCTGAGCCATTTCTAGAGGATGTGAAATATTTTTCCCAGCTGTATTTGATGCATATGTCTGCTCTCTATGTAACATTGTCAGGATGTACAAATGTCACTGCAGGATTTATAGGGGAGGTCCAATGTCCTTTTTGCAGCCCTCCCTCCACAACCATGTAAACACACTTATCTGCTGTACATGTCAATGACTTATTAGAATACACACTAGAGCATGAACATTCTTTATAACATAAAAATAGACAGGGATTTGAACCACCTTCTTGCTGTGAGGCAACAGTGCTAACCACTTTACCACCATGCTGCCCACGGTGTAGATCCTGACCTTTAAGTTTGGTTCTTTAAGTTTTTAAGATAGAGAATAAAAAAATTTGTAAGGAAAAGATGATCAACAACATGAGTAGTAGAAAAAATGTCAGTAACATAAATTAACATAGATTGACATTTTTTTCTTTTATGTTCATATAGAAGTAGAAAGAAGTAACATGCTTGTCTTGTCCTACACCTATTCTATACTAAATCAAACAATAGTTACAAATACTCCACTCCCCCTTGTGCTGCACTTGGATGGTCTGGAAACATGTGTGTGTGAATGGTTGAATGGCAAAACCGTACTGTAAAGTTCTTTGAGTGGTCATCAAGAGTGAAAAAGTGCTATATAAAGCACTATATAAATACAGACCATTCAAACCATGAAAAACATAAAAACAGTGTGTTTCAAATCACTGACTTCTGCCGGCAAGTGATCTGACCACTCAAATCAACCAATAACATCTGTTCTCTGGATCAGCAGCATCAAACAAAGCAACAAGTTTAATGTATAGCAAATTAGAAGCCTGGATTTTTTAAAACTTGTATGTAATTTCACCTTCACTGTTTATTTGTTAATGTCTTGTTATAAGATGCACGTTCTGCACATTTTTTTGAGTAGGCAGAAATGCAACAGAATGTGATAACACACCTCAATTAAGACAAACACACCTGCTGTAATATTGTGGATCTATGGTGACTAAATGTGCATGTGTACTGGAGGGTGCTGATTTCAAGGTGTGAGATCACCAGCACAGACTGGACGTCGCCATGAATTACTGGTGAAATGTTCCTTTAATGCAACAGACGCAGACCCTCCCCTGGTGTCACTTAGATTTCATCACATCTCCTCAGTGACAGTTACCAGGCTAATATGAAAAGTTTGGTGTATGATCACATCAACAATGTCACGACTGGTAAACTACACCCTCTCATCCATCACTTGAGTGCATGTGCAATCAATCACAGCCAAGCCACAGCACCGTAATGGAGGCGCAGCTCCGAGTGGAGGAGGATAATATCCATCAGTGTGAAGGTAATGTGACACTCATAATGTTTGCACACAGACTCAGGAGGTAAGTCAAATTAAGTGTTTTGTCCTTTGAAGTAACACGTTCGACAGGATAATGATGATGGAGACGAGGTTTTATTAAATCTTCCAGTGCACTGTTCTCAACTTTAAATAAGATTAGTCTGTGCCTTGCATTAAATCTTGTGCTGAGGATGAGATTATTGGGATGTGATGCAGATCATTTTGTTTTCATTACTTTCAGTGTCTCTTTCATGCCTCTGATCTATCTTGTTCCATCACTTTATGGGTCTTTTGTGGAGAAAACTTCTAAAACAATAAACTGTATTAAAAACAAGGAGACGTCAGTGGCAGGATGTTTTATTAAAATGATCTTAAATGAGATGACTTTCCTATTTGACCTTATTTCAACTCCCGCGCAAAGCCCTGGAAGCTAACGTGAGTTCCCTGTGATCAAAGTCAAAGTTAAGTGCTTCTTATAGTTTCCCGTAAGGCCAAGGAGCAGGGATGGGTGGTGGCCTGTTGGCCTGCCCTTTTTAAACCCAAGGCTACTTTCCCTCGGTCCACAGAACACTCTTGACAGGCCTAGGTGGTATTTTATTATTTCAGTTCATTCTGTCTATTCGGGCTCTATAATTACTCCGTACATGTCATTTAACTCTCCCTTTTTTTTAAATTACATGTCTGACCCTTTCTCGGGGATAGGATTTCCCTGCCATGTATTTTAACGTGCTCTATTTTAAAACCTCTCTCTGTTATTATTTTTCATTTTGGGTTTTTCCTTTAATCATTGTGCTATGATGTTGCTTTTCAGTATTTTGTCTGGAACTGGGAGCTAAAATGTTGAAAATGTGAGGCAAAGTTGGTGCAATAGCTGCTGTTGGGTGATCCCAAAAGGCTGCTCAAAAACAGTGACGGCATGTGTTTGCTTTTTTTTGTCTGTTTTTGGATTGAAGGGACTGTGAATTATACAGTTCATGTACAACATGAAGGAGTTAAGAAACCTGTTAGCTGCCCCACCATGATTATCACATTCACATCATACTATGAATACGTGGCCTGAAGCAGTTGCTGCATCATTCATCTTAATTTTAGAAATAATTTCAAAACCAAAAGCTGTTTCCCTAAGTTGTACAAACATTCAAATTGTGGGAACGGCAGAGATGTCATTTCCAAGAGAGTTCCTCCTCTAATTTTAAACCAAAACATCACATCACTGGACTGATGCCTGTCTTAAAAAGAGAGGCAGAGAAAGAGAGAGCAACAGGCCTTTCAGGGCCTTTGTTTACGTGAGCGTTACAGGCACGATTCCCACAAATGTGGATGGGAGCCCTTTGTAAACAGGGCTTGAGTGAAGCTGCTGTTCGTCTGCCAATCTAAATACAACAAGGGCCCGTGGTAAGCTTCACCGCCATCTCTAATTCTGGCTTTGGCTTTGGCGGAGAGCGGGGCCGCGCTTGGAGGCCACACCGCTGCATGCTGAGGGAGGACCTAGTTTCTGCAGTTGGTAAAGATGGCATCCAGGGATACAAACTCTGCACCACACACATTGACACATATTGAACATATGTAGTAGCGGATGATGCGATGCGGTGATGCAATGATGGATTTTCTAAATTATGAAGTCCAAACCAGGTTGAAATCATCAGAAACACTGACTTCACAGCTGTAATCCTGCCAGGTGTTGTTTAGAATCAGTTTTTTAATTTCAACCTTTTGAGAGTTTGCTTGTTTGTCCCAGTTACCTAATGACGAGCGGGTGTGGCAGCGTTTGGTTCCTGGTACACAGTTTTGGCCATGACAGCGAGGAAATGAGCTCCACATGACATGGGTCTCTGCTGATGTAATTATCTACACGGTAGTTAAGCTCAGTTAAACGTGGAGGCTCTGCTCTGACAGTTTAACTTCTTATCTCTACACCCAACACATCTTACTCTCGAAAGAAACTGCTGATAGCAAATTTGTCTCTACAGGTGTGAGTAGAGGTTTGCCTGTAAGCAACACTAGGGGGAGCCAAGCTATAACAGAGCAAAAAAAAACAATCTCTAAATAAAAGTTTCACTCCCAAGTGAACCTAAAACACTCATAAAAGGACAGTTGTTGTCTTTCTGTCTTGTTAGAGCCACCATTGATGTGTGACTTGTCCTTGTCCATCAGTATGTGCTCTTAACACAGCCTTGTTGTTAAAGTTGGAGGTAAACTTGGGTAATGGATGCCCTGTTCATTAAGCCCGTGGAGTGAGCTGGGGACAGGCTAATGAGAAAGGCGCCTTTGACAGACTAAGGCTGGCGGTGTAATAATTGGCCAAAGCTAAAAAGGGTCACTGAAAAACAAGGAGTTAAAATGGACGAGGCTCTGAGCCGTTCTGCTCTCGCTCCCCCCTCCCCACACTTAGCTGCATTTCACTGGTTTTTCCACAGATTTTTTGGTTGAATGGCCCCACATAAATTGATACAAATCCAGATTCGGGCTTAAATTCGTCTCTCCCTCCCCTGCTTTTTTTTTTTTCCCTCGCAGGAGTGTGTGGAGTATTGATCTGAGACTGAATAATTGAGAAGCTTAAGTTAAGCAAGCATGTGAGGGAAATGGTACTGAATAGTACATCCTAAAATTGGGCATCAAATTTGAAGTGCAAAGAGCTGCAGTGTAAGTCAACAATAAATTGGGTCCTTTTAGTTTTGCACAAAAGTTTTGCTGTTTAGAAGTTTTGTACTTATAATGAAGATAGTTTTTTTTAGATCTCGGGATGTTTTAGTTTAGACACTGTTCACTGAACATATGTTCACACTACAAATTCTGTCTGCACTGTATTATTCATTTTTACACCATTTATATATATCTAAGTATTGCATGCTACTTATTATGACTTTAATAATGCTTATTTTGACTAACTTCAGCTGTAACGTTGCAAATTTCCCCACAGTGGGACTAATTAAAGGATTATCTTATCTTATCTAATGCATCTGTTACTTCACATTAACAATAAAAGGTTATTTGTCATTTTGCTCAAACCATTCAAATATGACTTTATGAAACATTTCAAATGAATCCAATGCAATGCACGTGCAGGACACTTAACTCTGTCCACTTTCCCAGGCTGCCGCCCTCTACTGCTCCTGAGGGAACTTATTAAAATCCATATTTTTCCACCAGACCATTTGAAGATTTCAGAAACAGGTGCACCTGGTTCTGCCATTGCTGTGGGGGAGGGACTGTTTATGGGTTACATTTGTCTTATTGCAACAAGAAAGAACACAAAAAAACTTCACAGCATCACAATGTGACAGAGTCTTCACAAAAACATGCAACTATACTATGACTTTTTCCAGTAATGGGTTTTGACATGAATCACAGCTGCCAACTGCAACCAAAACCTCCCATGGACTGTGAAACATCTGCCAGCACAGAAATCTGATACAGCATGTAGCAGTTGGTGCATTACACTGTACATAGCTGGAGAAATATTCTCTCTAAATCGAAATGTTTTAAACATTGCAAATGACACAGGAAGCATTCAAATAAGTTGAGCAACAAGTACAGAGGTACAGTTCATTTTAGTTTTAAAATATCAGCAAATAAACAAATGGTCAAATATTAAACTTTACTTCCATGATTGCAATGTATGCTGTGTGTACGTGATTTGGAGCCTTCATTTGGACTCATGATTCCGGCCACCTGATGAATGACAGTCCAATATGCATTGTCTTTTAGCTCAGTTTTAGTCTCCACCAACTCCTAAGCGAAATATCAGCCCTTTGTCTCCACTATTTTCATAAGCTGGTTTCTTATAAGTTTTTTTTACCAGAATTAGCAAGTATACACAGGTTTTTAAATGTGGGTAAACTTGCAAAAGAAAATAAAAGACAATTGACTCATTTTCTGCGAGTGTTTTTTTTATCCCAGTGCATCACGCTCGACATCACAAACACAACAAAAACTGAGGCACTCACTCATCTGGCTGTCAACTCAAATTATCGCGTCCAGTCGGGTGTCAGACTTCCATCACTGTTGATCCGAGCCGATAACATGCTAAAATACAATAAAACGTGTCATTTGAGAGTGAATGCCCTTTTAATCCATTCCCTTTGCGGACAAAAGCCAGATGTTAGCAAGTGTTAGTTGGTTTATAGAACAGTGGATCCTCACTTTCAAGCTCCATAAAGCAGAGCTGGTGATAATTTCTGTGGGTTCAACATGTGACCCTTTCCACATTGTCCCATTGTCATTTTCAGTGATAAAATATTGATTATAGCTGCGTTAAGGAAACGAAGCCAGACTTGCGAAAGACACCCAAGTTGACTGTAAGATATATGGTTCCTCTGCACTGCTGCTCACCCCACATCCTGCTCCCTCCCTTCATTCACACAGACACATGTTCATGACCTGACAGTTTCCTGACTGCAATCATACACTCCAGTAAAATGAGAGCGATGTTTTCTTTCTCACACCACTTACTGTATGTCACATATAAACAGTAATACACCCTGTCCGACCATCCACGCAGTGTCGCCTGCCTCTCTCATATCTCCCGCTCTGGACTCCGCTCGCTCTCAGTGAGGCACAGTGGAGGAGACAGGCGTGGAGCAGAGAGGCAGCTGATGATGAAATATGACCCAGTGATTTGTGGATTGTCTGCTGTTGAAGATGTTAGACAAAGACAGACAGACTCAGACTTGTAGTGGGAAGCTGCAACAGATGGGAGAGGATTTTTGTCCCTTTTCTCCCCCCCTCACATTGCATAACTTCCAGTTGTATGATACACTCAGGCTTAGGTTCCTGTGCAGGGAGGCTGACATGTTGAAATGCATTACTAGTAATTAGTAATGGCTACGTCAGCATATGGTATGAGGAAATTTGTTAAAAATCTCTTTTTGGCTTACACCAGCACATTAACATTCATGTTGTGAATTGCATCCCCTGGAATATGTGATACATGGCCATCATACTTCATTATCAGAAAGAAGGACAGTGTTTTATTTGCTTCTGAGTTTTGCTTCTGAGATACACCATGCATATCAGAGATAGTCGCTCCAGAGGAGACTTCACAAAGTCATCGCTGAGCCAGAGGTACAAGAAGCAATGAAGCAGTGTTACAGCAGAGGTACAGCAGGGGTATATCCTGCAGCAAACCCCCAGTTCCAGGTGACTGAGGTGTACCTGTATTATTATCATATTCTTACGGGTGCTGTTTACCTGACTGGTCCTGTATGCTGTCCCATATTCATTTCAACCAGAAGAGACGTGTAGAGAAATAAATAAAAATGAGCAAATTAAAATTAAAGTACATATATTGTTACCAGAGGAAAATTATTTGGTGCTTGGACACCAGCAGGACGTAGAATGCCATAGAAAAGGGGCTTGCTCTGTCCACTCCATGCATGGACCTGGTATCCCAGAACCTCCAGGCACGGTGCACCTTGGAGGTAATACGCCTTGATGTTGGTTGCCACCCATCAATAAACAAACGAACAAAGAAGAAGAAGAGCGAGTTGTCGGGATGTCTCATTAAGGCTTCTGATTGGACGGTAGAAGCAGTTGGGTTACTCATGCAACTTCACCACTAGATATCACAAAATTCTGCACACTGTACCTTTAACTGAAACCTGAATGACAGGAGGGAGCTTAAACATTTTAAACTTTGGCTCAGGGACGAGCTGGTGGAGTCTAGCGATAGCGAGAACATGTGACCTTGGAGACATGCACAAGAAGAGTCTTCCTGACTGAACCTTTTGCTTAACTGCATTTGGCCTTAGGCCTCTTGATCTGCAGATACAGGAGGTTTGGTCCACATTCAGAGTTCAAACTCAACCTCCAACCACCAGCCCTCAGAAACTGGTTTTGTCATGAGTGACAACTCAGTGCTGTCAGTGTCAGTTACTTTGATTTTCTTTACTGTTGTATGGTTTTACTCATGATGTCATATGGTGCTGTCACTGTGTGATTTACCATGCTGCTAGGACATTATGAATTTAAGTGTAGCTGGAACATTGTGAGTTTTTTTTGGCTACACGGCAAATTCACAGCATTGCAAAGGATCATGATGCAACAGGAGCAGTAGGAAAAATAAGCAATCTATCCAATCTATCATAAAATTTTGTCCAACAAAAATGAAATGGTGATATCAATTCTATTGCTATTATTCCCAATTATTATTATTATTTTTTAATTAACGCACCAGTGAAGACAGTTTTCTATGGCCACAGGGCTGGACACACACACTTCGTTTGAAAGTTTTAAATTTTTTTTCTGCTGGTTGAGAAAATATGTTTTTGATCATAGTTTGTCATCAGTATAAATAATTGATGTTAAGGAGCATCAGCCTATGAAATATTCTCCACTAAGTGTTGACATGGAACTTAACAGATTTGCTGTTTCAAACATCTTCTAACTGAAGTAAAATCCTCTGTGCTCATAAGAGCAGTAATGTTTGCAGAAGAAGGTGAAAAAACAATGATGGATTTAATCTACATCCACACTAGTATGTTTTAGTTTTAAAATAGTTCTAACATTAAAACAATCTCAATCCAGACACGAGTTTTAACCATGTATAAGAAATTATCTCTGTTTATACAAACACACCTGAAAATGTTAGATGACCAGTGTAAACATGAAGAAGATTATTAATCTGCAGTGGATAAATTGCAGAAAATAC
The DNA here is from genome assembly GCF_024713975.1 of Paralichthys olivaceus. Taxonomy (NCBI): domain Eukaryota; kingdom Metazoa; phylum Chordata; class Actinopteri; order Pleuronectiformes; family Paralichthyidae; genus Paralichthys; species Paralichthys olivaceus. The sequence continues at coordinate 10,765,273 of NC_091109.1, forward strand.
TGTGAACATGGAACAGGTGAGAAAGAGCAGGGCTTTCTTTGTCTGGACTGGTGAAGAGGTGGAACTGTTATTGACACTGTGTTAGCAACGTTCCGCATTTACCGCTGGTAGGTTGAGTTGTGACTCATAAGACCCGATGAAGAAGTGAAAGCAGGTGTCTTCATCATAGTTTCCAAATGTCTTAATTTCTGCCGGTCCGGAATAAAGAGCAGCCCTGGACTTTTCAAAACTAAAATGGGCCCAGCAGTGAAAACCCCAGGTGTAAGTGTAGCAACAGTGATGTGTTTTAAAATGAATCAGTGTGGGTTATGGCCAACCAGCAAATTAAAAAATCTAAACTTTATTTCAAGCTGTTCTAATCAGAATGTTCATATTAACAACAGATAAAATAACTGAAGCTCTATCTATTTTACTCTTTGTACCTTAACTTACAAAATAAACACCAAGCTGTACTGGAGAAGACTTGAAAATAGATATAAAGACCATAGACTCATGAGGAAAATGTTCACTGACAATGTAAATCAAGAAAGAAGGTACCAGTGGAGTCGCCGTTTTGGTTTTACAGACCAGAACTTTACTCTTGACCGTCTCATTTGTTTTTTGCACAAGACAAAAACGGCTGAATTATTTCTACCCAGCACCGAACAGAAGAAAGATAAATGTAACAACTGGCTGACAAAGAAAGACAAACATTTAGCAGCTAAGAGCCAAATATTTGCTTCAAGACGTGTTTGAGGCCAAATGACTGAGGAAATTAGTGCTGATGTTATTCTCACTCTGCTACTGTGTGTGTGTAAATAAGCAACTGTTTGCCTTATATACAGCAACCTTACAAGATGACATGTCAGTTTACAGCCTGTCTGGATGTCATCAGGTGTCACGAAGGTTTTACTGTGACTCATGCTGACAGGTAAAGCACCAGTTGCCAAATCACTGACTTCCAGCTGTACCTTCCTCTGCCAGAAACTTTATCATCTATGCATAAATTCATTATAATTACAATTAAGAGACAAAGGTTATGGAGGGGAATCATTAGTTACAAAATAGACACCGACCGGTCCTCAGTCAGTCGTGACCATGACTGATGCCAGACTGCCTGAATTCCTCACTGATTACCTCTTCTGAGCTTGTGTTTCAATTTGTGTGAGGATGGAGAAAAAAGAGCCTGATATTCACGTAAACCTTTGCAGCTGCCTTTTTGGTCATTTGTTATTCATTCATTTAATGTTGACGTGGAAGTCAGTGAGGTGGACAGAGTGAAACAAGGACGGGCTTGTGTGTGTGCGTTTTAATCAAGACGCGAGTCGTGATGGCAGAGAACTGGCAGAGGAACTTCTCTGCTTTCCTCCATGTTGCTCTGTTCTCTAACTCTGAGTCATTCCAGGTGATTTAACTGGCACGTTTCCCCCGGGTTGACAAAAACTGGGCAGGCCGCAGGATATCAGAGGCTGGTGACGGCATGCTATTCAGGTGAAATGTCATGATTTCACTGGTGCCATGATTAAACAGCACATAATTCCACAATGGAACAAAATACCAGGATTAAAGTGAGTCAGGCACACAGAGTCTTTGTAGCTACAGAATGCTACTCAGAGTGTAATTTTCAGAATGGACCAAAAGCTAAACATCCACACAAGTTACTGAGGTCTACGGACTGCTGACCGCACATAATAAACCACTGGGCACCCTTAAAATCCAATCATGTTCAATCCATTCCACAAAGTCATTGCTTTATGAGGCCCAAAATACATCATGTTGGTAATTCTGCCCTCAGTCAGTTTGTGAATGTTTCCGTGAGAGATTTTTCACAACCACAGAACATCTGGCAGGACTTGCTGCTTCTGACAAATGATGAAGGTAGTTTGGGTGTAGCTGTGAAGAATAACAAGTTTGCCGGCAAGACGTGACAAACCTCATGGTGGCAATGCATTCTGGTCTAAAGGCAACCCTCAATCCAATGACTGGCATTAATATGCAATATGCAGGAGTGGTTGAATTTACATGCAGCGTTGTATAAAGTAATGTAGTGCTTCATTCCCATCATCAAGCTCAAGCACCACTTTATGTTGTATAAATAGTGCTACATTATAATACTAAAGAGAATATCGTTAAGAATAGGTCTTAGCCATGCAGCATGGTTTCAGTGATGGAAATGTTGGTCTGTTGGTGGGAATCTCTCAACAACTCAAACCTAGGATTTAAATTTGGTCCAACTCTAATTCAAGGATTGAAAGATTTAAGGAGACATGTCTTTGTCAAACACAGATAAAAACAGATGATACAATGTAATTAAATTCTTCAGCAGTGCATTAAGGTTTGCAATTATTTTCACATCTACTCCATGATTTAGCACAGGTGCTAAACTATCCTATGCACTGAATTGTAATAACTTTAGTTCCTTGTGCTCAACCATGAGGTTTGCATTAGTTATTTTCACTGAAATGTCCATAGACTGCTATTAGAGTTGAGTAAACACATTAAAAGGGAATTAAGGAGAAAATTGTAGCTGAGCTCCAGACGGAACTGTGTGAAATCTGATCCTTTGCACCAAGTGATGTCACAGATTCAGTATCGATACCATTTATTATTTTGGGGTACACATTGGGAGCTGGAGCCAATCCACGCTGACAATGGGCCGGACGCAGTGCACACCCCGGGCAGGTCGTCGGTTATCACAGGGCCAACATACAGAGACAAACAACCATTCACAACAATGCTCAATAGTCTCCAATTAAGATAACCCTATTCTGAATTTCTTTGGACTGTGAGAGGAAGCTGGATTATAAATGGTTGTATATGACTATAACTAGTGTTTGAAAAGGTTGGCCCAGGTTACAGTTCAGAAAACTTATACTGTAAGTGTCTTTACAGGCTGAAAAACTCTGCTCCTCTCACAGCGTCTTTGTTTGATCTGCTATCCACACAGGAGGTCCTTAGGGTGGATTTTTTCCTTTAAGATATATCATGTTGCGTCCTCTGTTCCTCCAGTCCGTGCCCCAGCTGTCTCACAAACATCCTTAATTGTGTTCTCCCTTTCATATACAATGTCGTCTAGACTGCAAGGTTAGTTATGGGTAATGACAGGGTCTCACCTGGAACTATTGGCCTCATCTGCACCCCAGCATCCTGATCATCCTAAACAGACGCATTTAGTGCAATAAATCTAACTAATTGTGTAATTGTAGTTCATGCAAGATCATACTATAGCATGCAACTTGATTTTAAATGAGTAGTTTACGACTGAGACTCCCTGTACTTAAGAGTCATTTTGACACATTTGATGTAAATCTCCTTTTAAGCGGCCTTACATTCTGAATCGGCCTGTTTCTTTGCTCAAGAAATAATAAATTAATATTAAGAGAGAAATCCTGAAGCAGCTGCCATGTGCTCACACTAAAAATACATTTCTACTCTTGTGTTGCCTCAGTCTGCACGTCTAAAAAACAAGTGGCAATACTCGTCACACACAAGCTCCTCCCGAGCAACTGCTCACTAGATAATTGCATCTGCAATTCCCATTCAATTACCAGTTTGCAAAAATGTTTCGGTGCAGACAGAACCGTCTCCAAGCATGAGTCAACAATATGGAAATCGTGCGATTGCAAAACCTCTAATCATGCAAAGCAGTGTCAGTAATTATTCCCGGGGAAAAACGCGCAGGAAATGGACCGTGAACCCCCCCCCCCCCCCCCCCCTCTGCACAACTAAAGACGGCAGGCTCTGCTGGAAGACAACTGGGACTTTAATTGCGGGCAGGTCTGTATTTATTTAGCAGTGACACCGGCAGCCACTGAACCTGTGTTTATTTTCGACTTTGGGCGACTTTAGTGGAGAATAAATCATCCCTGTGCCGCCACATCATAAAAACCCACTCAAAAGATATGTCAAGTTGAAAGGGACCTGCATCCTGTGGAGAAGTAAACCTTTTTTGCACCTTTTATTGTGGCGGCGTCTTTGAAGAGCGGAGCCATTGAGCCCTTTTGCTCATGCATAAGCACATAATTGTTTTCCTCTCTTTTCGAAATGTTAAAATATCCACCCTCGCGCATTAATTGTGGACATTCAGGAATTTGAAATGATAGTGCTCGGCGCTGGGCTATTTTCCACTTAGCACCTCATTATATGCTGAAAAACTCTATGATGGCCCATTACAGAGAGTGAGAGAGAGCGAGCGAGGCAGTGAGATAGTTCTTTTACCATAAAGATGACTATATCGCAGGCACTTGTGTGTCCTACTGAGAGGGGGCTCCCGGGACTTGCTGGCAGTGTGAAGTGCTCCCGTGGGTATGTGGGATAGCCGAGAGGGGAAATGTAATAACTCAATGACGAAGACAGGCTGCCAATTACAGTCAGATCGGGATAGAGGAGCGGGATCAGATGCATCGAAAAACGGCTGCGTTTCGAGACCCCCCCGGGGAAGGCCCTCCATCAGCGAGCTGCCAGTCCACTGGAAATATGAGCAGCAATGTGGGAATCTAAACAAAACCATAATTGCGAGTGATAATGTCGAGCTAAAGGATATATCCAAGCACGGGTATCAATGGTGAAGTTGTTTTAAGATTAAATGTAAACCTCTGTCTGGGATCTCCTCATTTTCTTGGCACGCTGGTTGCACTTTCACACTGTTTGGATTGTCCCACGGAGTATTTCTTCTCATAACACAAATGGAATGACCCGTCGCCTCGACGCCGCTCACACCGCAGATTAGCAGCTTAACATGAGACAAGCTAAACAGACTTTAGCAGAGCCTGTAAATAAGTATTCCTTCTCGGTTTGTGAGTTATTTCACTTGTCTGCTTGTGTTACACCTCTTTGGGGGTCGATTCAGTGATTGCATTGTGTTAAGGCAGGATCCACAGGTCAGGAGTCGCTTCCATCAGCAGGGTCACGCAAAAAAGCAAACATCAGCAGTAACTTAACCTGACGGACAATATGTAACAGAGAAGTTCACGGCGATCGCTTCAGCTCCGATGAGCGCGGTAAATAGCCGGGCTGCATTTGAGATGCCGCTCATCGCACTCAGTCAGTCAAAGGTTATTTAAAGTTGACAATTAAGTCTATCGCCTGAGGGGAACAGCAAACTATTCCAGCAGAACAATAGAGACATTGTGAGGCGTGAAATGATAGATTGCATCATGGATTTGTGGTTGAAGTTGAATGACAAGCTATGAGCATCTGAAAAGTGATTTCTATTGAACAGCTTGGACGCTATTCTATACATGTATAGAGACATGTGCAGAAATGATGCGTGTTGGTATAAGAATATAAACTCGAGGTCATATTTTGTATATAGGAGGTAACATGTTGTTCAAAAAGTCCTACTATGACCTGCAGTGAAAGGGAAAGTGATCATATATGAATGTCTGTGTTCACAAAACTTGAATTAATAAGCATAATAACTGTTATTTTTGTATGATATCTTTTAGCAGCAGTGCAGAGTGTCAAACTGTTGTAATATTCAGATACACATTCATCTTTACAGTGTATGTGCACAAACGTTCTTTATCTTTGTTGTTATATATCTGAATAAGGTTCGCTGCTGTTTTCTCAAATGTGAAAGAAAATGCCATAATGCTTAAGTTAATATAAACCACGATCCAGTCACACAAGGGGCCCGACTCTAGACACACGACTTAACCTCTTTCATTCACTGAGATCATTGTAAATACATGAGGACATGGACTTAATCACATGTTTGCATACTGGAACTTCTGCCTGCTCCACTGGTCACTAGACCGTCTAAAAAATGACCATTAAAACAAGCATCCACGGTCCAGAACGTTAACGTGTTCAGTCACAGACGACAAATGAGCAATGAAATATTTAGGAAGAAGCTTGACCTGAGAAATGTTTTTGTGTGTTGCAGTTCCTCTGTGTGATGATGAGCATATTTTTGTCGTACGGCGACAGGCGGGCTGACATAGTGAGTCAGTGCCAGGATATCCTGATGAACCAGCCACTGTGGAAGCAGATTCTTTGAGAGGCCCGTTCTGAGGATTAGGAGGCGCTGGGCTTTGAACCCGTGACCTCTGCTGTTTGTTTACCTTTTCCTGGTTTAGGTCACTCCAACTTACTACTGTATTGTTGTGTCAACATCCCATGTTCCATCTGGATCTGTCCATGTAGTACATGTGTGAGCGTACGAAGGGGTCAGAGAGACACAAAGACACAAAGGCAGGGCGTTTCTGGGTGGGTCGGGAAATTTGTACATTTTTGTTTAATGATTCCAAAGCAAAGTTGAGTTTGTCGGAGCTAAAGTTAGTTTCATTCATTAAATATCTTAAAACTCTTTGTATTTCCATATCAGACCTTTATGGAATAAAGTTGCCTGTTTCCTTCCCCCTGACATTGATGTGCACATACCTACACAGCCAGGAAACAGCCTAAACTGTAGGCTCTTCATTACTGCCACAGCACTGAGGACAAAGCAGTGCCCGTCAGCTCTTTGTGTATTTCAGTGATGCTCGCTCATTCACATCTAATTATCTCTTCCATGCAGAGCCATGCAGAACAGTTCTGACTGTCTCAGTCTGGAGTAAACAAGACCCCAGCGGGAGAAAGGGTCTTGTCTCGTCCTGGCTGGTCGGCTGGCCCATTTTAATAAATCGATGCGCTAATCATCGGACGTCCACTGAGTGCCCCGGCCGCACTTCCAGTCCCTCTGCCTTTGAGGTTAATTTAATTAGGTTCCAATACTGAAAAGCCCCTGACATACACACAGAAGTGCGAGGTGTAATTGATTTTCTTTCCTCGCTGATATTCTCTGCTTTTTAGGTGGAGGCGATGTAACAGGGTGAAGGGAATTTAATGACAAAAACAGTCAACAAAGACCCAATTCTGTGGCTTAGGGGAGGTTTAGTTTACGATACAGTCGAGGTCAAATGAAGGGAGATTAATCCCTTACAAATAGGTTGAGTGTATTTACACGGCACTCCTTTTGTATAGATTTCTATTGTGTTTTCCCCAATTTGGCACTGAATTATTAAAAAGTAAAAACACACATCGGCCTATTGCTGTAGTGTTCATGGTTCACTTCCTGGCCTGTGGGACCCTTGTACGCTATTCTTCTATCTGTTCTCCTCCACAAGTCTCTGTTCACATCAGGACAGAAATGCCAGAGAAACATTGCAGTAGTCAAGGAGAGAGACAACAAACCGTTAACATGTCCTCGGAAGAGATTGTTTTTGCATCAGAAGTCTTTTACACAGCTGTTTTGTTGAAGTGACTCAGACTCATCAAGGGTCGCCTGTTGGCTTGTTCATGTATAACACGTATGGTTTTGAGAAATTTCCAGTGATCATTTGAGCATCATTATAAACTGCCTACCGTATGTGCTGTGTAATAGTGGAACATTCAAAACTGCTTTGTGAGTCCAATACAGAGTGGAAAAGGAAATTAACTGCAAGAGTGAGTGTGAATGAAATGTTACTCTTGAAGTTGTTATCAACTTAAAGGTACAGTGTGTAAGATTTAGGTGAAAGGGAACTATTGGGAGAAATTTCATGTAGAATAATCCTCATGATGTTTTCATTAGTTCATTTCATCTAAATTGTATGAATTGTAATTTTCTTTACCCAGAAAAGACCCTTTATATTTAAATACCTAAACTTACATCAAGGGGACCCTCTCTACAGAGGCCGCCATGTTTTTTACATTAGTCCAGACTGGACAAACTAAACACCTTTTGAGTTTTTATGAAAACTGAAGACTACCACAGGTTCTTTTTCATGTTTGGAAGGAGAGGGTGAGGTGAGGGGTGTTCAGCTGCTACATGCAATCTCAAAATCACATAATTCTACACACTGCACCTTTAAACCCAGTCTACATGTCTTTGGACTGTGGGAGGATACTGGAGCACCTGGTGAAAACCCACACAGACACGAGTAGAACACACAAACTCCACCGTGCCAGCCTGGAAGTGCGCGTCTGAGCAACACCAGACAGTGAGTCAATAGCTGCTGTTGTAGGAACCCAAGCTGCAGTAACTTAAGTCTCCACCAATGTCTTCACAGATCAGATTTCACCTTTCATGCTGCATCCTCTCATTCCACTTTCAGTGCCACATTCAACAAGGAAATCAATCATCTTAAAATTCATATTTTATGTATTCACTTGACATCCGGTGCCAACAATGGCTCCATGCCTTTTTTTCTTTCTCCACCAAAGACGCTCAGCAGGGTGGAACGTGTCTCTGTGCTGTGCCAAACACACATGCTCTCTAAAATAACTCCACCTCTTCTCCACACTTGGATTGCGAGCTGCGTTGTGCAGCCGCAGCGCCTCCAGCCTGTCAGTTTAAATGTTTGGGGTTCTTGTTTTTTTCAGTTTGCAGGCAGGAGTGAAGACCACAACATTTCCTCCAGGAAAATAAAAAGAATGCGAGCGAAGAAGGGGTCCTGGCTCATTATCAGTTCGTCTCCTGCTTCAATCCGGTTTGACTGACGCTGACCCAGACGGTGCTGGTTTGAATACAGTATGATGTGCGTGTCCCACAATGCTCTTGACTATGAAAAGCATACAAAAATAGGATTTTTTTTTTTTACCACTGTTGCTGATGATGTTGTGTTTAAATCCTTGGGTCAGGGTTGCACTCATTGTCCATTGGTTATTTCATGTCAGGGAGCCTCTCCGAACCTTTAAACTCATCATTTATTTAGAGGCGTCTTGTTTGCCTTGTCAAGCTGTGGCCTTGCTTTTGGTGCTGCCATGCGCCCCAGTCTACATTTTTGCATCTCACAAGGCTGTGAGGCTGTATTAATATTTCAAATCAGGAAAGCAAACAGGCCCCAGTCCATCCTTTTATTAGCAGTTGAGGTGATGCAACATTGAGAGATAACTGATGCATTGTTCTGTGGTGGGGTTTGGGCTGCTGGGAAAAAAAATGAAAGGAAGAAATAAAAGCAGCAAACATTTGTCCATCACTTTTACAGCGTTTAATTGAATAATTCTTATTTGGGTTGTGGAGCTTCAGGCTGATTCCAAGTGGCACAGATGTCCCATGAATAAAACATCGTCTGTGAGCAAATATTAGCACTCGCAGTTATGATTATTTAGTGTTTGGCAATGTCAAACATGCACTTTTGGTGTGGCTGCATGATTGTGATTACAGTTGAAAACACAAAACAACTTACACGATGAAGACAGAAGCAATCTATTAAGATTTGCATGTTATTTTGGAAAAGATTATCATCATTTATTCTTTTCTGCATCTGGATCACATTCACAACCCGTGTTATTATTATCACATCCAAATCAGTCTGCGCTAATTTCCTTTGCAAAGCATCTGTAAGGCAAACAAAATGAGAATGAGAACACATCATGTGAGTCTGTAAGATTTGCATCAACTCCAGGGCCATTTCCTTTATCTTTTCCATCATCTGCAATCTATACTTTCTGTCAGGTTTATTAATCTCACATGTTTTATTCGTCCTTCCATCGAAGTCTAAGCCACCTGTCACAGTCTGCAGGTTGGACACAATACAGGGAGAATGTTATCAGAGCTCACTGTCAAAACAATGTTGTAGAAAGGGAGGAGGTTTTAATGTTCCTGCTATCTGTGCTTTATACCTCCTGACAAATACATTAGACTTTATAGTTTGGCCTCAATAAATAACAGTAGAAGTGGCAGGAAAATCCGAACAACACACAGCATCAGAGGTTGATCGGTCCATCAATCCAATCCACTGTTAGATTGATTGAATTTTTCATGAATGCTAATGACTTTAGTAATCCTCAGACTTTTCCTTTAGTGCAACCATGGAGATCACATTTGTTGTTTTGCATAAAATGGATTTCCTTTAAATTTGGCATAGATGTTAGAAAATAACCTGAAGATGAATTGAAATAACTTTTAAGATTTTCACATAGCACTATTCTCAAGTTAGAATATTTGTATTTGTTAAGTACTTTGGTTCTTTGTAGGTATTTTTACATCCAGATGACGTTTTGGTTAATCCTGATGAACAGCTATCATCATATCAATGCATTTTGGTAAATTACTTCTGCCTCTTTTTCTGTGTTTAACAAAAGACTGCTCAATCGTGACTGGTCAAACTAGAAACGTTAACCTGAAGGCTTACGCTTCCAAAAAGTTGTGCCTCTAAGATTAGCATGTGTAATACCAACACATGACAATAACATAATGACCATGATCAACATCTTATCACTGTACGCATGTTAACATGTCAAATGTTAAACAAAATATTAGAAACTCCTTTTTGACACAAACCACCTGGCTCATTACATAGCTGCTGTTTTGATTTGCACAAGGTTACAGATGTGTACTCTATTTATTCATCGCAAGTAAGCTTGTTAATATGCTGTCAAACTTACGAGTTCTGAAAAGGACAAAGTACCATTCATGTGCAAGCTTGTCTGTGTCTTATCCAAACTTGGTCCAGTTGTCTGCTGCTTATATGACAACCCTTATCGTGTTGTGTGTGTTTATTTTGCATGAGCTCGTTCTCTGAATGGAGCACTTTGTGAACAGCGACTCTCAGCCCTCCCTCCCTCACTAGGTGGTCCCGCCTCATGACAAAGTTTGTATATTGTGTTTTCCAAGAGGCCATGAGAAATGACATCCCTGTGGATGCCCCTGAGACGGCACAAGTCTGGCCTGTGATGAGTGACTCTGTTAACACGTCGGCGGGAGACGCAGGAGAGAAAAACATTTTGTCGGTCAATTTCACATTACCGGCTTCATTCTTTCAATCGGACCCCATGCCCTCCGTTTTTTCTTTACCGCACACAGTTCCATGATGCATTGTATATTTTTTTATTACTGCCTGATGACTTTCAGGTGTTGCTGTGACAAAGTAATGTACAATAAGGAAATTTAACTGCTGCAGGAAAAAGAGCAGATGTCTCAGCAGGGTTTTTCAGCCATGCTAATGAAGACTGCAAACATGGAGAACTAAAATGCTTAGTTAAGATGCAAGTGTAAGTTACTGCATCTAACTGGAACAGCAAACAAAGAAACTGTAGCTTGCAAAAGTATTATCATTGTAACCATTGTTATCATTATCATGACTATTTAAGTGTATGAGTTACCTAAAAACAGCCTCAATGCTCAAATTATCAATAATAATTAGTTTACTATATACATATAAAATATTAATTATTGCAAGACACCTGGCATTCATTTCATACACTATTTATTATTATCAAGGATGACATACTATTACATAATAATCTGTTAATAATCATCTGTTCCAGACATGAGACTGTACATATTGTAAATTAGTCAAACATTTATTCACAAGTTACACAACATATTTCAGTTGTATTTGCTTTGTAAGGTTATCAGTATTTGTTTCAATACATATTTAACATTTGATTTCATCAGTGTGTAGTGGTTAGAGAATGATTCTTTTTTTAATATTCTTGTGATTTGTGCTTCTTTGATATTTTGATACAAGCTCGATATTTCACGAAACAATTGTTCCTGCTATTTTCCTGTGTTCGTCTTCCTTCTTCATGCTTTGAACATGTTCAATTATAACACTGACTTTATATTTTCTGTATAATTGGAGCCTTTATCATCTTTAACAGAAGCAGATTCTCCAAATAAATGTATGATTTGATGTGTAAGAGAGAGGAAAAAAGGAAATTGTCTTTCTCAAGATTTATTTTCCGATTTAACGTATGAAAATTGCATCAGTGTGTGTTCCGTAGATGTGTTGGTCGCTCGTCAGGAGCAGTCGGACCGGCTTGAGGTTAACTGACGGCCTCGAACACAGATGCTGCGTGTGGGCCTGGCTAATGAGGGTCAGCGCAGGCCACAGGTCACTGGGTGGAGTTTCTCTGTCTGACTCCTCCACAGGCTGATGTCACACTCTGATTATGGAAATGTAAAACGCTCATGCATTCAGGAAATAAACAACAAAGACTGGTGCTGCAGCCCCCTGATACTTCCTACAAAGAGAGGGGAAATAAACAAATAAATCAGAAGCTGAATTTATTAACGATAAACAAAATGTACCATGTAATATTTATGTGCGGACGCTGAGAGCTAAATGAAGCCGTCTTTATCTTTCGTCCTCAAGTAATTGTGTTTTTGAACCAAGGCAAATTCAATCGGCTCCCCACTGACTCCAAAAATTAAAGAAAAAAAAGTTTCATCACTATTTTTCATTAAGTGGATAACACACCAAGGTGTCCTTCACCTTCCGTGCTGTGAAAATGTCCCCCTTCATGTTCCCAACAGGAGGTCCTCCCTCCCCGGCCCTCCCTCTCTGCTCCGTCTCCCCGACACAACTCATCCCAGAGCTTGTTTTAACGTCTCCCATGATGAGGATGATAAGAGCATTGTGGCAGGCGAGCAGTGTTTGAAAAATGGATTAAATTACCCTCTCTGCCTAGGCTACGTTTCCTCACGCCGTGTTGTCTTTACCACAGTGATGTTTACATTCATTAGCACTTGTCTGAAATGTGTCACAATCGCTTTTCCCCCCTGCGCTCCGACTCGCAGACCACTCTTGATATCCGCTCGACTCTGTACTGCAAACAGATGCTATCAAGCAAAGCAAATGTTTTGTTTTGCCTTCCATTAGCAAAGCCCAGGGCTCAGTCAAGACTTTACTTGTCAGAGTGCACAGGAGGAATTGAGGCTTCAAGAGGGCAAAGCACTGACATGTGCATTAGTCTGCCTCTTCTTAAAGGGTCACTTCACCTCAGTACAAGGGAGACTATTATCTGTAGTGCATGTGTAGTGTTTCACCCAAATGTAAAAAATAACATAATGATAATTACACAGATATGTTGTTGCTATGAGTGTCTGTTTAAGATGGCCGTCCTTACCAAAGTGAATATGGAGGTAATTCTGGTTTATTTGTGCAGTTTATAGGTCAAAGGATTGTTTTCAAATGAAAATACTAAAGTACTTTTTGGTGTCTCTTTTATTTTGGATAATCAAACAACCATTTCCAATGGAATTACTTTCTACTAAAGAAATGCTTCAAATAAAAACTTGTGTGTACCACTGTGCTGCCACCTGATATATCAGAATATCAGCACATTAACGTCAGTATATGACACACTGTAAAGTTTAGTAATTCTACAGACACATTTAAAAAAAAAGGTCTAAAATATACATTCAGCAATTTGAAATGTATATTTTGTATTTGTACACGGAGTTCAATGTTATTTAGCATTTAAGACCATTAAGCAAATGAATAATCCTGTAAAAAAATACACATGTAATTAATTAATTAATAATTATATTAATTTAAGGATTGCAACTTTTATGAAGTGGTTAATATTTTTTTAATAATTAGCTGTGTCACATTTACACTTAATTAATAATACTGTGTAGATACAACTACTGTTGAGCAATACATGTGTATGTTATGAACAGTGTACAATCGTTTAAATACAGTCATAGACAAAAAAGTAATCAGACAAAAATTATAGATGCAAAAAATGTGAATACAATAAGGTTTCCTGCGCTTTTTCTTGAGTAGTTTTCAGTTGTAATTCAGTGAAAAAAACATTGTATGCATCCTCAGGGCCTAACAAACGTGCTGAATGAAATTGCTTGTGTATAAAATTTGCAGTTTTACTTAAAATGTTGATACTTGCATTGAAGCTAATTGTTAACTTTCATATCACTGTACTTTATTTTGTGTTCATTTTTATGTGAATTAAAAAGTAAAAGTAAAAGTTGCCCCCCACCCTCCACAGGCTCTGCCCCCCTCTGTTGGAGCCCAATCCCATTCCAAGCATACCACCGCTGTCTCCTGTATTTGATGGGATAGATTGAGTCATTAAGCCCATCTGACACGAGCAGTGGCCCTACATGATAAAAGTCAAGGTTTGGCCCGATGTGGAGAGATGTATGGGCCTCCTTGATGAAGGGGCCGCCTGATGGCTCAAGCAAGGTGGTGGAGGCAGGGGGCTGTGCAGAGGGAGGGAGGTGGCGTTGGAGGCTGTCAGCAGGCATGGACCGGGGGTCACTCCACGCCAGGTCTTATTAGGCCCCCGTCAGCGAAATGCGTGCTGTCAGGCCGCACATTGAAACAGAGGAGGGCTCCTGGTGCGCCTTCTGCTGCTCAGCACCAACTTTCTGGCTCGATGGTCACGATCAAACCTGTCTGGCCCGGCCCACACCGATGCCTTGTGTCACTCCATTAAACAGAATGTATTACTGGTTTCACGCCACATTAAGGAGGTGACAGGGAAAGTCAACTTGACCTTGAATGCTCCAGCGGCTGTAATTCCTTCTCAGATGTGTTAATCAACAAACTAATCAGATGTCTCAACAGTCGGAATGCAGAGAGATGAAATGACACAAAGTTAACGAGGGTTTGAAACCGAAGAGTACAGAGTCACATAATGATGGTACAAAATGTTTCTGGTTAATGCTGCATATTAAAATCATTTCATAACATAACTTATGTCACAGTAAACACAGGGATCGAACAGATCTGCCTCTAGCTGCTGCGGCCAATGAAAATGTTCCCATCTGCCTGTTTCACTGTTAGTGTTTTGATTTGTGAAGCCAAAGTAAAAGAGAATGAAGTCCTGTAAATATTCATCAGTAAAAGAAAGCTGCATCTCGACCAAAATAAACTGGAGATCGGACAGGAATGCCACATTGCCTCCATGACGGTTCTAATGCATCATGGGGTTGAAAGTCCTGTAGGAGCGCTGGATGTTTAAATTAAAATCCTGAAAAAAGAACAGCACGACATCAAATATTTAATGGTGGTCAACTTAAAAATGTTACAAACTTGGAAGTCAGTGGACAACTAATGAAATATTAATTGCAAAGAAAATAATGAAGTGCCTGGAGGATCTCGAAGAGCAATATTTGGTTTAGGCCTTGTGTATTTGCACTGCAGAGCTGAGTATCAGCTGCAGAGGAGTGTACGTGCCACAGATAGTGCTCTCACTGGCCCTTACCTCCTCCTGACAAACACTGCTCATGCTCTGTGTCATAACAGTCATGAGTTTAAATTAGGACGTGCACATGATATGTCTGAGTATTTGGAATGCACGAAATATACACAGATATCTAATTATGTGAATATGGTGAGGAATAATGGAGGTTAAGTTGTACTGTAGATATTACCGTACTTACAGTAGGGTCATGATGCATTGTGGGAAAGAATGATTGCACTATATAGGGTCCTCAAACTTCACAAACATTCAGACACAGCCGGTATGAAAAGCCATGATCAACAGCTGAGACTAACTCACTATTGGCCGAGCAGGTGTAGTAGCAGGACCTTGCTAAAAAATACAAAATTGGTGTCTGGGATATTTTGGCTTCGAATCTGACCAGTAGGAGGAAGCGGACACGTGTCGTCCATTTTTATGCACAGTCTCTACTCCGAATTAGTTCAATTTATATAGAGAATAAATCTAAAAAATAAGAAATCCAGGAGCAACAGGTCTTTTTGCAGCAGACGTTTTACATGTTACAGTAGGGAAAGCACACGTGTTCCTGATCACTCTAATGAAGGCGTGCACGCTACAGTTGAGTAGAGTTCAGCCATCATTGGTTTTAATACTTACACCTGTGCTGCTCCTACTACCATGTATCTACATGTCTTTTTAACAGAACAGCTGGAATAACAGTAACTATTACCACCTGACCTGAACTATTATGAATTATACTATTCATAAATCTTGAAATGTGTGATTAGCCAAATCCGTTCACTTCAAGGCCATCTGCGTTTCTCTGCATGATAATGGATGGATAGCTGTTGGAGAGAATATTTCATGTTCCTTAATGATGCTTAAGGGTGAAGTCAAACACTCTTCCATGTTTCCTCAATTAGCCGATTTAATGTTGTTGGATTTCACTGATTTACACAAGTGCTGTCGCCCAAATGAAGGAACATTTCCTTCTTTCAGAAAGGTCCAATATCCCCACTATTCATAATTAGCATGACAAAGTTTATATATGTAGTAAAGTATGAAGCGGGTCTATTCTCTGCATTACAGATTGTATCGTTGGTCTATGATCAATAATCTGTGAGTTTTCAGCAGTAGCACAACAGAAGCCAGTTGCAGTTAAATCATGGTCATATTAGAGCCAGTAAAGCGTCGAGTCTGGAAAGACAACCTGACTGCTTTTCCACCCACACCGAGGATCCGATAACAAACTCGCTCTGCAAATTCCCCTGATGACAGCCGGCTCCTGATAAGTTGATGGCCCTACTGCTGCTGTATGCGGGCCAAGCAAACGAAACCAGAGGTCGCCTGATCTGTGCTACCCATGCCAGTTCAGGCCACGGCCCCCTTCTCTCCGGTTCCAACATACAACTACGAGATCTGGCAACAGGCAGAATGATCTCAAACTGAATCTGCAGGACACCGTCGCCAAAAATAGTAAGATTCCTGTGTGGTGGCTTTGTCATCTCCAATATATTTGGAAGTATCCACTGTAAAACATTGTGCTGTCAGTTGTGCACTGTAGTAGTATAATCCCATGTGCTGCGAATGAATCCGACCCTTTAAAGGATATATTGTGTATGTTTTTCCTGCTGGTGTCTCATTTTACATACACAGCACATGACACTGGTATCAGTCGAGACATAGTTGAAGTGCTTGACATGTTTGTGAACATGTTTAAACTGGTCAGGCTGGTTAAAACACAAGAATAATGTATTGATTAATGTTCTAATCAGTTGTGATCTCTAATTTAAAAAATGTGCAAAAAACATATGTGCAGGTGTCACTGCAGATTTTTTTATATCATAGCATCTTTATATAATTTTAAATTTATTTAATTTTATTTTACAGGGCTTATTATAGATTTATGTTGATGAATATGCACCTACTGCCTTCAAATAATTGTTTATGCTCCACCAATCTATATATCCAATCATCTCAAGGTTGAACATTTTTTATGAACATTGATTCCAACATTATTTGTTGATAATTGTTTGTTATATATATATATTTTTTTTATAGGCTACTGTAAATACATATACATTTATAATAAGGAATGATGACAAAACTTCATGGCAATTTATTATTATTTATTTTTTAATGATTATTATATTGAAGGTTTGCAGAAAACTTACAAATTTGGGGGGATTTAAATATTTTAAAATGTTTAATAATTTAATAATTATTATTGTAGATTTTATTATTACATTTAATGTTTGTAGAATACCACAAACGGGGATTCTTCAGCTTATCCACCAGTTATTGCAATAGATATAATGTGAATTCTATGTAACTGCTTGTGTCTAATACATTTTTTTGAGTCATTAAACCGCCCTTCATTTTATCTGATGCAGAAATTCTTTGCAGATTGTTTCTCTTTCGGTCCCTTCTGCCAATTAACATGCCTTATGTTAAAAAAGCTGTAGTAACCAAAAGACTATCATCACCCTTATCACACTCTCACTGACTGACGTGAACTTCTTGCCCAGGAATGAAAATAAAAAACAGTTTCCCTTCTGTATAAAGTGACCTCAACAACCAGGTCACTTTCACAAGAGAAGCACATGATTATTTGCAACCTTGTTATTGTAAATGACTTGATGAAATGGCATTTTGTACTCCTGCAACCTGGCACCAAATACGCACACAAGAACCAAGTTGACAAACAAACTGCAGCCTGCGAAGCTGTGTACACGGCTCCGGCCACAAAGCGCTGAACACAGAAAACCTCTTTTTTTAGTGCCATGATGAAAGACATGTGATTAATACGATCTGTGGCTCACTTGGACGGGCTCCTGTAACTGTACCTTGAACACATGTTTTTGCTGAGGAGTTGAAAGATGGCACTCTCAGGGCCAGAACTTACTGCCTCCAACCTTGAGGAGACATTATTCTGATTTACTTCCCCTCTCAGCTCTGCCGCAACTGTTTTGTGCATAAAGGCACCGGTGAGAGGGTTAAAATGGAGAGTTAAGAGGGGAAACGCAGGGAGACACACAGAGAAGCCCGAGCATTGTTTATTTTCACAGGAACATTCCAGGAGTTGACAGCTATTCCCTCGTCTGAGCTGAATCTTGGTGCAATTTTCCAGACTCCAGACAAAGTGTGTGAACTCCCACTAACTCTCGTCTGGCACAATGAAGAATGAGTCTCTTATTCACACTTCCAGTGTGATGATAGGGGCTGAATACCGACCAGGAAGGGTTACAGAGCGCGTTAACTCATTCATCAAGAGAGATGAGGAAAAAATACAAAAAACATAATTTTTCTTTTCGGGGGTCATTTCAAATTAGTGCAACTCGCTGCTTTGTTTTTCACAGAGGAAAGACAAGCTAAGACTTTTCCTTGGCTGCCACTCACTTGAGTTATATTTGAATTCTAGGCTATGCATTCCACCGTCCACTCTCCACGTGGCCGCTGCACCAGGCTCTCTAGAAATGTCAGGGTAACTGGATCGTTACGTGCCTGAGTCCAGTTACACCTCCATTAACGACTACGAACAGGATCCACACGCTGACCCCAGAAAAAGAGCCCCGAATTAGCATACGTATTTTAGGAGCAGCGTCTTCGGTTGCAGGAAGGTGTTTCAAGATTTACACCCAAGCTCTCACTGCATGTTCACCTGTGAGATTCAGACTGAAGTAAAATAAATAAATAAATGAAATTCCAGTGTTTATCTGAAATATTACAGGAACACTCTGACATTCTGGCAATGCTTATTGGCTTTGTGCAAGTTGAAGACTGACACTACTATTTCTGGTAAATGTGGTAGTGTGGTAACAGGAAACATTAGGTAGATTTAAGGCATAAATATATACTAGATAAATATTGGCCACGTAATTTTCAAGTGTAATATCTTATGTTGTTTCAATCAGGAGGGCCCTATAGAGAAACTATTTAAAATGAGTAAATTAGAATTAATGTTTAGACCCCAGGAGGAAGAAGAAGACCAGAAAAGCTGTTCTGTGAATTAGGTGCTTTGGAACTGGAGGACGGAGTTGGGACGTCTCATGAAAGGCTTCTGATCGGACGGTTGAAGGTAGATGACGCTGAGGTGGAGCTGGGTCACTCATTGAACGTGGTTGAGTGACAGGAGGGAGAGAGAATGTTTTAAACTGTGACATCTTACAGGTGATTGGCTCAGGGAAAGCGTGTCAGGCTGTGATTAAATGAAAAGAGAGAACAAGCTATGGCAGGAAATGTACATGTGACTTAGGAGGCATGCACAAGAAGAACTTTCACTGAGCTTCATTTAGATATTCACAATTTTGTAATGCTTGTTTATTATCAGCTGGCACATTAGTTGTATAGTTAGATGCAAGGTGATTTGGATTTTTATCTACATTGGCATTTCTGTTATATATTTGTGAATATAGAGTCTGGAGACGGGGACATTGAAGTCACCCCCACACATCTGCTCCTACAGACAGACAAGTAGGTTGACAAGGGAGCCATTTATGGTGCATCAGGTAGGGGTCATTGAAGACGGGACGGTCAATGTCATGTTGGCCAAACTCCCAAGGACCTTGGCATTGAGACTGCATTTGATACAGAAGTACTGTGAATTTCTCTGTATTTTGCCATTTCACGACGTGAAAGTGCACAAGGCCACAGCCACAGCTGGGCTGTACATTACTATTGTGAAAAATGACATTTTTTGTTCCAACAAACTGCAGCCTTGTAAAAAGAAATACACGATTTAACCAGAGTTTCCTCCTGGCACTGATTGGTTGTTTTCATTGAAGTAAGAGGAACTACATTTCTGTCTTTCTGTCATTAATAACTCTCCGGACATACTGACACATTGAGAAAAATATGTTGTAAAATAAGCCTGATGAACCTTTAGGGCCACAGCCAGCGAATGGTTAGCTTAGCCGAGAATAACGCAGACAGAGGCAACAGCTGTCTGAAGGTTAGAAAACCTCAGAGAACTTGTAAACCTGACGAATGATACCAGCTAGCTCAATGTTTCCAGTCTTATTTGGAATATTAACTGACTTTTATAGACTTTGTGTGCAGATTTATGAAACGGTTACAATCTTGGCAAAATGGCATTTCCTAAGATGTTGAACTACTCTTTAAATAACTACTATAACTATAATAACTATATTGTAGTGATTGATGACCATTCAAAGTGCCATTCACCAATTCACACACACAGCCATCAGAAGAAATGTATGGTTCTGTGTCTTGCCCGAAGACACATAGCTACGTGGAATGGAAGAGACCACCACCTCCACTTCCTGAGCCATAGCTGCCAGTTTAGTGCTTTGAAATAAATTAAATACAATTTCTTAACACTTCATTCTGAGGTTAATTAGGATGTGGGCTAACCTAAACCTTATCCTTTAAAAATGTCATACTGGTACATATGGCGTTTTCACACAATAGAAGTATACTGAGCTTGCATACTGCCCTCAGCTTGCATGATGACTCTCAGGACATCGCTGAGCAGGAATGTTCAGGTGGAAAATGGAATTCTCAGGAAATTTAAATATACATTTTCCAATTTAAAGTTACTTTTGAGGCACTTTAAGGTGAGAGGGGATGTGCTGTTGCCGGCTAAGTCATGATGCAAGCATGATGCAATAGAAAAAATTGTACAGGCTCACACATGGGGAAAGTTACTGGTGTGTTCAGCCACTGAAGTTAGCGGGTCAAACAGTTAATCCACAGATCCCCTGAGGGTTCAGTGTTTTTACAGGAGGGAGCCATATACCGCTGTGCATCATGTGCAAATGTTCCCCATTGTCCTGAACTGCAATGACTTATAATCATGAGGGACATAAACATTCTGACCCCTGCTCTCTCATGTCTGCTGGTCACTCACAGTATGTCTAAATATACATTATATACTGAATATACGTGTACATCCATTATGGTTAACATCTGGAAACTCAAGCATATTTGTGATTTATGGTCCCTATCAACAAACCCCTCCACTCTTCAGCTTCAAGCCTCGTGTGGCGACGGTTGCGGACTCACAAACGGAAAAGGAACATTATCAGCGGACTATTAAACAGTGTTCTACCAACAGGAGGTAGCAAGAAAAAAAACAAAGGGTTGTCTTAAGGCAAGCGGGTAGGAAATGTTTTCTTTTTCAAAGTGTGTTATACCCCCTGGTGATTGAAAAAAAGGGGGACCAAAAAAAAAAGAGGGCAAGTTGTTGAAAAGCATGAAAAAAGTTTACTCAGCCCCAGGTGCAGGGTGTCCCCTGCTGATGTCTTTTCACAAACACTTTGTTCATTTGTCTGGCTGATGGGGTCGCTGGACAGCTTACTGGACTGGTGCCTGGTCACTGGGCCAGTTCCTGACTGGAACGTCAGGAACCACTCACCCACCATCCATTTTCTCTGTCCCTCTGTGGCCACATGTAGTGAAACAAATCAGGTTGAGATTTAGATGTTGGAAAACGTTAGCACTGGAGTCTTGAGCGTGCCACAACAACAAAAAGAAGACACTTGGCTCTAATGTGCTGAACAAATATTCGCTAACGACTAAATGGACGCCACCTCTGGACACTGCCTACGTCTGCCCAAAGCCCCCAGGCCTCAGTGGGCACGCTGTCTAACTGCTGGCACAGACACGCCAGTCTGTGTTGGAATCCTTAGTTTCAAAGCGTCTCACAGGGAGCGAGCCGTCTCCTCTCATTGTTTGGTAATGTTGTGGCCGGGTATGGGGGTTTGGAACAGGGTGTTACCAGCCCGTCCCCATCATCCCACCCCAGCGAGCTGACAACAGGTCCAACAGAGCGGCGGCTGCCACCTTCATTTACGGTGCCTCCCTGCATGTGAATGTTGCATAGTTAACAGGCCTCTATTGACGGCTCTGTTCAGCGCAGATCAGCAGGGGTCAATTAATGAGCGGCCCCTGACCATCAGATCCCAATTATGGCTTTCAGAGCCCCGTGTGCCCCTCAAATACCCAGCTCCATTTGCCTGATAATTGTGTAATTAGAGTTTGTATCAATAACTGAAGCACCAACCGGGACATGTATTATTCTCCTGTTTGCCTCATTTGCTAAATTGCAGCAACAGTTTCGCTAACGACAGACTTAATGCATTCACCTTACTGCATAGTTTATTAGCAAAGCTTCTCTTATCGCTAATGTTACTGTTTACTAGCCACTGGAGATCTGAACTAATTATAATTGCAGTAGCACTTCTGCAATATACTAGATTATATTAGCGCTCAACTGATTTATTGGTTTGCTGATGTTATTATTATTATTATTAAGTCATATAGGGGATTATCAGCATCAGCCAGAATTCCACTGATATATTAATGTCACAGTATTACCTGTATTAGCTTTGGAAGCTTCACTTTTTTATCAGAAAGTTTATTTTTATAACAAAGAACATGTTGAATTAAAACTTTTATTTTACAGAATAAACAATGCAGAAAAGATGTGCATTTATGTTTACATTTAATACAAAAGATATGATATTATATATTATATCTATCTATCTATATATATATTTAGATAGATAGATAGATAGATATAACCAAAAACCCTAATTTTGTATATCTGTAATATCAAAATATTATGGTCATATATATTCCTGCATTAGGAAATACATATTTGGTCACAAATAAGTAATACTGCATGACAGGTGTCTGCTTTTCTTTTTCCACACAATGGAAGTGAGGTATGAATGCAAACTCTTGTATTGCAGTTTCCTGGGAATGGATATGGGTGATAGGTTTCACACACACACACACAAAGATAGAGAACACCATGAAACACAGCCTGTTGCTCTTTTTGAAAAGACCTCAGGGCAATTTAGTGATAAGCACTTCCTCCAAACACAATACCTGATTTTTCTTTGGTACTCTCCCTAACCCGTATCCTGTGACAGCCTTCCCCCAATCATGATGTCAATAAACGTACACCTCTGCCCTTGTTTTCTCTCTGTCCCATAAATGTTTGACAAGACAGCCTTATTAAGGGAGAGGAATGTTATTTTTCACTTTTCAAACTTCCTCAGGTACAGTGTCTGTCACAGTCGCTTCAATAAATAATGGGCTGTACCACCATTTCCCATAGAGTGCAGCCTCATGACATAAATATGAATACACCTTTGACTTGACATGGAGTAATGAGACGTTTGACAGCTATGACAGTCATATAGCTGATGGTGCTGCAGTCTGCCAATAGTTTGGTGCAACATGCTACGCAATCAAATTCTTAGACATGCCAAGATCGCAAGTTCCTCAAATCGGCGCAACTTTTGCCACAACTGTCCATAACAAATTGCGTATGGCGTGCTGAGCTTATCTCGGGCAAGATGTGGAAATCAAACCACAGCCTAGAGAGAGACACTAATTAATTCTAATTGGGATATTTCAGCAGGTCTGGGGGGATGATTGAGCAAACACTTCTCTGGAGCAATGTTTTTCTTGATAGAGCTGGAGCCCCATATGCTGCACTCAGGAGCACATCTGTGCCTGGTGCCCACAGAGAAATCCCCTGGCAGAAATCGCTTCGATACTACAAAAGAGGGGCAGGGAGGGAAAGTAAGACACAGCTAGTATTATTATTCCAGCCGGCAACAAATACGCAACCTAATTGCTCCACAATTGTATTAAACTAGCTATTATGTAGCAATTCAATTTGTTTAAGCCGCAGCTCCAGTTACAGGTTTCAGCGTGACTAATTAAAAACAAGGGAGCAGGAAAACCCCAGGCAGAAGCTTTCCCTAAGCTGGAGCTCCAGCTCCCCCGTCATGACTGTATTTAGAGTGTCAATCAAGACAGAGTCAGAGGCAAGTCATTCAGGCAGCCTTTTTGATTCAACCTATTCACTCCTATAAGCCCCTTATCTACACTGTCTCTGTATAGTTCCAATTATCCCAAAGTGCCATGCATTTGTGTTCAGCAGAGAGAGGCCAGACCTCCCAATACCCTGCCCTCCTGTGCTCTATATCACAAGTTACAGCATACACATATACATATAGTTCTCATAAAAAGGATAATCTCCATTAGCCCTAGTAAACAAGTGTCAAATCCTCCAGACCATGGTTTTCCATTGTACCATAGTGGTTACTACATTGTTCTTTAACGAGGGTCCATTTAGTGTGTTTTGGCCGGGGGCCAGCTCCCCTCAGCCTGCTCCTGCCGTCCCCCTCAGGTCAATGGAGGTGAGACACAAACTGATGAACACACTGAGCATCATAACAATCCATGAAATGAAAAGGGAATTAATTGAACCCCAATGAAGACAATTTTACCAAAGATGTTTTATCAAATTTCAAATATTTTTTTTGAGCCAGAATCAGAATAATTTAGACCAACTGTTTGCAGCAGCATCATAACTTCATACTATACTGTCATTACCACTCAAATGTTTTTCCAGTGCAGTTTTTTCGTGGGCCTAAAATACTTAGATTTTACTCATTATTATATAAACTTGACTCGAATTACTTGACAACAGCATGATAATACTCATCATAAGGTAATCAGTCACCTGACTATGGACATTACTTTAGTTCAGTCAGGCAACACTCGTTCAAATGTTTATTGCAACAGTAGAACAAGTTAGTGTTTGGTGTCAAGGCTCCGATAATCACTCCCCCAGATGTGATTACACGGATATGATGGGAGCGATGAGCAAATACTTGTAACCCCCCCGTCAGAGCCTACAGGTGGATGCTTGGGTGGTGGAGGGGCTGAAGCAACTGGACAGCAGCAGAGCGAGCAAAGGGAGTGATGGGACATTTTCTCTGCCTAAATAGGCCACCTAATAAGGTGGGTGTGTATTATAGATGATTGTGGAGAGTGAGGTATGTCACATGATGTATGTCACATGATTGGAGCAGCGCAGCCCGAGTTGACAGCCTGAACTAGCTCGCAGTCGTGGTTCCATTTACTCACCACAGTCAGATCTGTTATGAGCAATGAGGAGACAGTAAGAGATAATGAAGCATATGTCATATTTACATCTTGTTTTGTACATTGTTTTTCTCCATTTAAAGTTTAACTGGAGATCTTTTAATGACTTCATATCACTGTGTCCTCTTCTTCTGCAATAATTTACAGACAGACAGTAGTGGACATGAGGGAACATTCTTTTTCATTTTGTTTTTGCAGACTTTTGTGAAAGCAAAATTGAAAGCTGCCTACAACGGTCTAACAGGCAGCCAGGTTGCAGTTTTTTAATGATTTACTCAAGATAGGTCAAAACAACTTAGCCCCTGTCACACACAACCCCAAAAAGATTTGTCCTCGCTGTGAAGGAGCAGGTTTTGCAAACTCTCCAACTTTACAAAAACAGGAAATGACTTCACTAAATGCACAAACAGGATAACAGTTCCACTTGGACTTGTTAAAAATGTGACCCTTGGTGTGTACTGCACTGTAACTCACAACTGTGGGGTGAATTTATTGTCTCCAGATGTAGACAGAGCGGCAGCAGGTCCCTGCCCAGCTGCAGGACGTCAGTTCTCATCGCACACTGACTCCTGGCCTTTGAAGATCTCAGGCTACATCCACACAAATACATTTTACTTTTGAAACATTACTTTTACAAGCCCCCAATATGGAGAGTTTCAGTAATGCTGCTGGCTCTGTTATAGTTTGAAAACCTTGGGGTAGTATTTTAGTCTGGACCATGTCCCATCCTGATTTGGTCTCATCAGTCACCACTAGCAGACGTCACAAATGTTATTAACCCTTACTTTCAGGAACACTTCCATCTACTGGCTGGTCCAAGCAATCCCCAAATCCATGGTCTTACTTTTTTTCACATTTATCGTATTTTACAGCTTCAGGGTAGAAAATCTGCTCCCTCTTTGCAACAGTACACACACGAGCAGTGCACGTTAATGGTCATGTGATATCTGTGGACAGCCTCAGTAAAGTAGTTCAGGACACCACAACAGCAGTTTTAATAACAGGAAGAACACAACATCTGTAACAGACCTACAACTCTAGAAAACTTATTGGGCCTTCTGCAGTACTTCAGTGGCATAATTTAAAGTAATCTATGTCTCGAAAAATGTATTGACCAGCCAATAAAGTACAAAATATCTCAAATCCATCTCAGACAGCAGTTTTTGTTACCGTACACTCGGCACAGTTCGCCAGCAGTCATGACCTCAGATCCGACTCATAAAACCTCAACTTTTTCGAGGCTGCTCAATGTGGGGTTAAGGAGTATGTGCAGTGTGTTTGCCAGAAGTAATAACCCAAGTGATTATGTCTCATTACACTAACCATAGACGCTCGTCTACTTTTTTTCCCCATTGTCCTTGAGTGGTTTGGCTCCCATGTACGAAGGTTGTTTTTGTACATGTTTTTTTGGCGGTTACGTGAGAAATACCCCTTAATCTTGAGAAAACAGTGCTTTTTCCTGCAGCCTGGAGTGACGGAGGGAGGGAGGTGGCAGAATGGAAAGGGATTTGTTAGGGAGAAAGATATGTCATTAATGTAATCAGTAAAATGGTAATTAAGCAGCATAATGGTTCTAATTTAACTTTTTATTTAATTCAGTATAAGGAATCCAAATGCAGACTTCTGCAATTCTTGCAAGGTGTTGAGCTGAAAGCAGCCTATTCATGTTCATGTGATATGTAGTTAAAGTTTATTGGAATCAGATGTCAAACATTGCAACGGAAGGATGATAATGTATTATGTTATCCCCTAAAACCGATGCTGCTCTGCGTGGACTGAGCTCCTGAAGGGGATTATTGTGCTCTGTTGAAGTTTCATGTCAAGATGGGAAATTCACACTGGGATTAGAAGTTAATACGTATGACTGCTGCTGATGGACATAGCTGGGAACTTTAGATTCCGTCTTCTTTCTCTTCCCCTTTCTCTCCCTCGCTGTCCCTCCCATGACGTTACTGCTTTTGGTATTGATTGCCTGCTCCCTCTTAAATTATGCATTCTGCAGCTCAGTTCAGGGGGCTCCCAGGTGGGTTTGTCAAAGGGAGAAGACACATGTACTCGGGCAGTGTGGCTACGAGCGTCAGAAATCCATACAGGTCACAATCATGTCACCCCATCAGTTTTAATCAGCCGAGCCTGAATACAAGCTGGTGACAGGGCTTAGAGGTATAGGGGATGTGCCTCTGCTTCGACTGCTCCCCCGACACACAGGATCTGGTTCAATACTGCTGGATGCCACTGACAGAGACTCATTATCATCAATGTGTGGTTTGTGGCTGGGCTGGATGATGAGACGTACGCTGCTCTGGGCCTGCTCCACAGTGTGTTCCCATGCCACAGTGAAATTTGGGTTTGATGGGTTTATCGGAGTCTTCATCACCTTCTGCAGGAGTGTAATGATGCACTGTGCTAACTGTACTGTGGATTTTCTCACTTGAGGGAACTCAACACCAGTTTCCCAAAATCCCACAGATTATTGATGAAATTTCATCTATAGCAGTCTGTCATAAAGTCACTTTACTCATATTGTTTCTCTAATACTTTACTTGAAAAATTACCAAGATCCTAAAATACTCAAGCAACACCTTAAAGATTGTCCATAATTCATTAAACCCCACATAAAGTTAATTTTATACAGTTTATACAGCTATTCAAGTGGTTCTGTATTCAGGCTGTCCTTCAGCTATATTTAGATCATCGACTTTAAATAAAGACAGACGGCTCCCCAAAGGTGAAGCCAAAGTGTCTTGATCGCCACCTGGTGGCTGGCTGCAGTACAGGGTTATAAGTTACACCTCCATGTCAGTGGATGGAACATGACACAATCTACTGAATGATGGTTTCTGTCATTGCAGGTGGTTGTTATCACACTGATTTTTGTCCAAGTGTTCATTTTCCTCATAGATTTGGTTCCAATTAGTCATTTGATGCTATTAAAACATCATTAATTACAGCTGAGACTGACTTGGTCGAGCCGGTGTATCGCTACTGTGCAGACTCTGGCTCCAAACGCGCAAGATGGCAGCGTTTGTATCCAGGCTAATTTGGCTTCAGTTCTGGACAGAGTGATATGTGTCATCCATGATGTAGTCACAATGGTGTTGAAAGGTGAATGCTAACATTAGCATTCGGACAATTTCAAAATGATAATACTGAGAAAAAAATGGAGTAGAAAATATGATCATATCATACATCATCCTGATCACTATCCTAATTTGTGTTAGCATGTTGGTGATTAGCACGAAACAAAGTCAAGGTAAAGTTAAATGGAATGCAGCAACTTGGTCATAAACAAAAGTATTAGATTGAAATTTAGATGTCATGATTTTAGATATTTCACAAAATAGTTTTTTCCTTTTAAAAAACTAAAAATGGAAACGATGTCATTCATCTTGTGGTATTTTTCTTTATCAGGTTTATTGCGTCAAACAAACAAATACCCCAACATTTAAACAACATGATCCTTGTGAACAAATGGTGGGCCGTGGCATTATAATCAGGGGATGTGGAGCGAATCATGTTGCGGCTGTGTCTCCCGTGAATCTTCCCACGGAAGGGCGAGTCTCCAAAGCGGGCCCAGCACTCCTTTGATGAAAACAGTCACCAGGGCTCAGAGTGTTGCATTCTTATAGGAGGGAAAAGACAACAGGGTCAAAAGAGCAAATCCGGCCTTCTGTTCAGGCTGCCTTTATTGTGAGGTTTTGCGCAATGCACGGTGTGATTTTCTTAACACTGCCAATGAAAGGAGGTTTGATTTTCACAGGCCAGCTGACCTGCAAAGAGCAGGTGTGTCTCAGATACAGTTTCAGACTCTTTTTTCTTTCTTTCCGGTACACTTCCCAGCTGACGATACTGCTGCCTGATCCAAGTGCTCATCAGGATTTCAATAAAGGTAAATCAACTGAATGGGTTCAACTGAATTCCCTCCTCTTCTTTGTCAATATTTTTTCGGTCTTCTTAAAAGACAAGCAAAATACTTTTTGCTTGTACACTCTCACTATACCGTGACTAAGAGTGTTGTGGGAACTTCACCTTGAAAGTAACACCAATAGCTAGGGAATATCAGCTTTGCTTTTTTCACTCTCGCTTAACTGTTTCCATTGAGAACGTAACAATATATGAACAACGCGATCAGCAAAAAGCTTTATCATGTTTCCACCTTCGGCTTTCGGAGGGGAAGTACCTGATCTCTTCCTGTCAATGGATATCAGGTGAGGAAATAACCATTTTACATCTTTGTGTAGCCAAAGGAGGGTCCCTTTTCAGGCCTTAAGGATATATTGATAGGATATATATATTGAATGTATTGAAAAGGTCTATAAACACACATGCAAAGCTGAAAGGCATTCAGCAAGCATCAGGCACTCCCACCACTCCTGAGAGGGAGAATATTGGAAACGCACATGGCCTCGTTTTGGTTTGAAGACTCTGGGGCTTGGTTTTAGTACAGACGGGAAGAAACTGAGATGTTCGGAAGCGATGACGTGGAGACTTTTCAGTCATGACCTAGCCTTCGCTGATTCGTCATGCTCCTGTCACATTACCCTCTTCCAGAAAAAAGTAACCGGAATTAGCCTCGGCTACTAATCAATTATACATTTTTTCTGACCATGTCGTCTTTATTAACAGCTGGTTTGCAGTTAAATTTTACATTTTACAATGACACAACAGCTTACTTGCCAAGAAGACGAGCTATCAATCAGGCAAACTGTGACAGTTCCCATGTACAGCTGTTAACAGTGGCACACAATGTATGTGACTGATCATGTGATTTCAGGCTCTTTAGTATGAATCAAGATTCAAGCTTATACGGAGCCAAAATTCTCATTTGGACAGAGATTGTTTTACAATGTAGCCTTAATGCTATTAACTGTGAGTTATCCTACACAGTTACAGATAATGGGTTTTCAGGTCCCAACACGTTGTCATCATATCATGTCTGAAACTTTGTGTAGCAGAAATAAGCCTGGGAATGGGCCAGAGACACAACATCCTCTGTCATGAGGTGACTCTACATACAAACTGCTGAAAACAAACACTTGAAAAATAGACAATCGAGCAAAGAAAAACTGGAGTGTTTGTTCAGACTCTTATCTCAAGATGTACATGTCCTTTGGGGTTGTGCACCGTGTGCTGGATAGTTTATGTTGGGGCCTGCAGGATGCATTACAGAGCCTTCAGGAAGACGTGCACAGCTCACTTCCCTCTGCAGGCTCCCAAGACGAGTCTACCAGTTTAACCAGACTGTTACTCTCACCGGATGTACTGTTGGTAAAATAAGGTCTTTAAAAGTCAATCCCTGAAGCATGAGAAGACAATTGTAGAATTTATAATTCGTCTTTTAATCAAAAAGACTTGATTTATTTCATTCATTTGATTTATTTCCCCTACACATGAACATTATGGAAATGTTGTGACTCACTAAAACCCTAGAGTGTGTTATTCCAAGATGATTTACGATTAGCTTTATTTATATGTAGAAAATCTTGAAGTGCACTGGAAAATTAATTTTTTAAGCAGCATTTTGATAATCGTATTTGACACAGCATAATAAAACTTTATGGAATGTTGGATTTATAAGACGTCACACATCTGCCTGCGTACTTACTGGTGTTCAAAATGTCCTAACTGAGTGTGAATAATAAGATACCTGTGTGAGTTAACTTGCTCTAAATTTAAGTAGGAGTTGCTTTTTAATTATAAGTGATAATATTATGAATGGCCATTGTCATTATTAAAAAAAGCCATAAATGAAAGTAGTTAATTACATATATAATGAAATATAATGAATAACATAACATTTAAATTATATATAAATAGAATGAGATAATTAGAACTTTGCTGAAAATGAAATCCAAACTACATTGACAAGTGCTGAAATGAAGAGATATGATAGTTAACAAAACCTATGCCAGATTTCTTGTTGTTGTTTACACCTCTTTTGTAAATACAGAGAAAAGAACAAAATGAAAAGGTGGTGTAGCATTTTCATCACATATTTCCTCAGCTAAGGTGTTATTCATGTTGAATATATATATTTATACATAGCACATTTGATGTAAACATATCTCCTATAAACCAATCTAAAGAGTTTTCTGTCAAAATAGGGGGTAAACTGAAATTTTCACTTTTAGTTGTTTAATGAATATGATTCAGCAGACTCACAGATGTGCACAGACACACATGCATATCCAAAACACAGAAGCAGCCATGGTACAATAACGTATGGAGCGCCTCTGTGTCTCTGTCCCCACCTACCTCCATCTCACATGACTGCTATGACCTCATTAGACCTGAGCCGAGCTCCCAGCTCCCTCCTTGAAAGCCTTTAGGCCTGAGGTGAGTGGTGCCAGCCAGAATCTTCCACGCCCTCAATCCTTTCTTCTGAGCTCATTGTCATCATGTCAGCTCCTCCGCAACCCAACATGCAAAGTTGAGGCTGGGAACATTAAAAACATTTTCATATAATAAGAAAGTAATATTTACACATAACAATATAGCTTATTTTTGTTCTGACATGGTGAGACTGGTAAAAAACCATGGTGATGTAATGTCATATTATATTGAATAGTTTAACACAGTCAGGTTGTGTAGTGTGCAGGAATAGCAGAAAATAAGATTGTGGAAATATCTGAGAAGAATTATTAGTTTGAAAGATATTTCCGCACCAGTCATGGTTGTCTGTCATTGAACAGCTTTATCAAGTAGACTTAGTCACTCAAATATACGTATTTTCATAACAGTGTTAGCAAAGCTCAGGGATTACATCAGTGTCAGGACTCAATCTCTTAAAGGCCTGTACACCAGCTTGAAGCCAGTAGTAATGACCAGGAATGTTTGCTTTAGCAGGCTGAAAAAATACATAGAAAGGTGTTTTTAATATTAGTCGTGTCACTTTGACTGGTTCAGGACACTTGAACCAGCTTGCTTCAGCCTAATTACTCTTTATAGAACAGTAAAACTTTAAAACGTCCGTACGACACAATAAAAGCTCTGTTCGGCTAAGTTGAGCAATGTTTTGTTAAACATTGTTTAATGTTTTCGAATATAAACATTTCCAGTTCATGACTCAGTAACGTCATTGTTAGTCTTGAGAAGAAATCCATTGTGAATTACACAAAGAAACTGTCAAATTACTACATTCATAAACATTTACAGCTGTGGTAAAAAGCATGGTTGAGAAGATTTGGAACGTGGCCATACTCCTGTCCACATTATGTTTCAGGTAGTGAGTAATCCCCTTGTCTCTCTGCCTCTTGGTCTGGTGTTGCCGCTTCACTGAAATCACCTTTCTTGGCAAGTCTACCTGTTGTAGAACAAGCCTCTCTCCTATTACAAAAGGTTGGGCTTAATAAGCGTCCAGACTATATCAGCGCTGGATTCAATTTCCTCAGATCTCGAAAACGCCGCTGTAAAAGTAGCTGAAATTTACTGCTTTGCCCCCTTAGGTTTTCTTAAAGGGAGATTCCCTTGTGTGGGTTCTTTTACTCCTGCCAGAAAAATTGCTTTGCACTCTTCATTGGGCCTGTGGGAGGAATATGGAAATTTTACAGTAAGAAGTTTAGAAGCAGTGTAATTGGAGTTGGTCCAGGGTGAGACGCCCCCACCTCCCCCGTGTCCTGCAGCATTAGAGGCCTCCAGGCCACAATCAAATCTGCATGCTTCACACACAAGGTTTCCTAATTGAAGCAGGCTTCAATTGAAACTCAAGCTGCTCCTAAAAAGTATGTGCTGTTGTTTCTGTTCTAAATATAAATTGTTTAGTCTACATTCTCAGTGATGGTAAACTGAACTCACTGCATGACCCCTGATGGAACTTTATCATCTTAAGATCCATTTATGAGCTGTTCTGGGGCTTTGCATAAGATCACATAATAATGATCATACTTCTACTCCCTTGTACAAAAATGAAGCCAAAATATCCCGGGTACGGGGGCCGCCATCTTGCACTAGCGATGTTTTAATTAGCCAGGGTCTGTGCAGTAATGAAGATGCAGTGGAGCGATGGTATCAAGATGCTGCCAATGCACATGCTTGACTAATTGTGAGTCTCAGCTTTCAATCACGACATTTCACCCAATTTTATAGCCTCATATATCTAAAACCAAAATTATCAGAAACATTAAAACATGAACATACATTAGTGTAATAAGAGCAAATGTTTGGGCCATGTCCCATCCAACAACATGGGACATATGACGGAGACTGCTGGTCACCCACCAGGTGAGTATCTTTTGGGGAGCTGTCATGTCTTCCATCTTTTTTTATAGTCTATGTGTGACTTTCTTGCCAAGGTTTAGATTAGAAGGTCAGAACTAATTTAATATCCATCTATTAAATATAACACCACCAAGCTGAGCTTAATTCAATTTGAATTGAATTTGCTTTGTATCACACTAAATCACAACAAACGTAACGTCAAGGTTTAGATAATAAGGTCGAGACCTTACAAAATTACAGAGACCCATCACTTCCAAACAACCAGCAAGCAGTTGGCAACAGATGATAGAAAAACCTCCTTAAAAACAAGCTACTGCTTTAACTGTCCAAAAAAGCTTCACCTTTTTCACCTGTACAAAGAAATGAACAACAATGTGTGGATGACTGAGCTTTGGACGAGTTGTTTGCTGGATTTAGTTTCCTTGAGAGCTGGGCGTGCTGTTTCCCAATCCACTAAACCTATTTTCAAAGTTTATTTTTCATCTGAGTAATAACTACGTAACTGTCTGATGTGAAAGTTAGCTACATTTCTTAATCACATTTGTAGAAGCTTTTACAATAGAAATATACTAACAGTATGTTATTTTGAAACACGCAAGTTTTACAGCTGGAGTTTTTCATTTGCACCAAGCCTTGAGACTTCTGTCATGATGGGGGTCAAAAACTATTCTTCGGAGACATTTTGACCTGTTTTTGTAGATACGTGTTGACATTTCACTTTTTTTGCATTAATTTACGCTTGAGCCTTATTGCGATAAAGAAAAATGACACCAAGCTGAGAATGCAGGAGCTAAGTGCCCCTCGGGTTGTCTGTCATGATTCATGCCATCACTGATCATGATGCAATCCCCTGCAAAGTGAATTACTGCAGCAGATCCTTACAGCGGTGGAGTACAGTACAAAATACAGTCTAATAACTTGTGGCCTGCAGGATTGTGTCCATGTGAGTTTAGACTGTCAGAACATGAGGGTGCTGACTAGCTCTCTACTTTGATATTGAAAGCACCGAATATGACAGGTCTAGTCTGCAGCTCTCAGCCAGAAACGACTAACTGGAAGAATGAGCCTGTCAGACCATCGAGTAAAGGTGGAATGTATGCTGATGGTTGTCAGACGCTTGAGTCATGCACGTTAAGATAAGATTAAGAATTACTCTGCTCTGTGCCAACTGACAGCGTTACTGGGCGTCTTTAGCCACAGGAACATTAGATGAATGTGGTCACGACATATAAATCAAATATAAACAGGGGGTGAATAGGGTGAAACAGGAAATATTTCCCAGGTGACTGTTGGAACAGATGCCAAGTTATGTCTGGTATCTCTGGCTACTGCTGAGAAGGACAGAGTTATCACTTGTTTCCCATCAGATTGGAGCAGATGCACAAGTAGTGAGGAGTAGAAATACAGCTATGGCACAATGAAAAGCTCTGATAACATTCAATATGTTGTGCGACAGGCTGTTGTGCACTACACTGCTGGCTCTTACTCTTCCCAAACACAATATCAAGAATAATTATGAAGATTTTTCTTGTAGAAAATCCTCATTTGGGTTGAATTGTGTGTCCATAAACACTGATAAGAGATGTATGTGGCTCTCATGGAATGCATGCATCCAGTATATGCTAACAAACTTAATCTGTGTCTTTAAATATACTAACAGAGTGATAAGAATAAACACAGCTTCTATATAAAGGAGTATAAACGATACAGTATATATACATTAACTGTGCACACACAGCTGTGGTCTAATACAAAGAATGAAATAAACATTGTGTGAATAATGAGTGTTCACTGTATGTTAACTATATGGAGACTACACATCTACAATGTGTTCAGGCTACAAGATAAAGTGCCTTTCAATATTAATGCATACAGTACATACAGTTTCCCTGGTGAGAACAGCACCACACCCTATCTACAAACAGAAAATAAATTCCTTCTCTGTGCTGTTGACAAACGCTGTGCAGCCAATAATACATCACTTTAAAATTAGTAGAAGTCAACAAAAAAAAGAGTGTATTCATGGACTCTGTGTAGCAATAGTAAGTAACGTGGATCAACTGGCAGGCCAATTCTTGAATTAATAGAATAAAGCAGCTGTAATGGTGAGTTAAGACAAAGCAAATCTTTCTAATAATGAGATTACATACAAAGTCAGTGTAAATAATTGTTATATATATTATATTAATATTAACTCATGGGAACTATTCAGGATATGTAACCATGAAACCAAAACAATTGACTTGAGTAGCAACTAAGGTTCCAAACTAGAATGGTTGAGCTTATACCTCTGCCAATGCTTATGAAAGCACATTTGAGTTCATTTTCTGAGTGTGTTTAGTGCAGAGCTAAACAAAAGTCTGGATCTAATATCAGTCTCCTAAACATGTGATCTTTTTAATCAAGATCCATGAATCATTCTCTAAAATCTATGAAAATGTGGAAAAATGCCCATCTCACAATTTAAATGAAAGTAAAAAATGTCCTCAATCTCGCTGATCTGATCTTTGGCCCATGTCCCATCGTTCCATGTTCATGAAAATCCATTCAGTTGTTTTTATTTAATTGTGCTAACAACCAAACCGACACGGTACCACCGTCTGAACAAAGTCAGAATAAAGTCATTTTGGAAGAATTCATACAGACTTCATAATTACTGTGTAAAACTGAATCAACAGTCTTCAGGTTGAACGTCCTCCAGAGAATATTATACAATTCACATTTATTCAGCTACCACTCCCATTCTTTTAATAAGTCTGGCACTTAACGGTGACTTAAGTAAACATTATGGCAGGAACTGAGGAAATAACTGTCACAGCTGAGTTCTGAGAATATGAGTCAGGTAGTGAGGTCACTTATTCTCTCTGTTACTTTAAATCTTCAAATAAGTGAAAATAATACAATCCGAGGTCACATCTGTACACATTTCAAATTTCCAGCTCATTCTCACTCGATGGTAATAAAAATGTAATATTTAGAATTTCTACCAATGGGACTAATAGTATAAATGCACCATTAGTCTTGTTAACTGCCTCTGTAAAGCATTCAAACCACAGGAGTGAATGGATGTGAACAGATTTCAGAGCCTCCTCTTTTTTTTTTCTCTTAACCGGCTGAACTTTTGTGGAGAGAAATGCGTGCCAAGCCAGGGCCACCTTCCATCATGGATTCGTCGTTAAAAGAAACCCCTCGCTACCACTCACACACACACATGCAGCGCGCACTCAGGCAGGATGTTGGTGCTCTTTCTCCCTCGCAGCATGGGCGAACAACCGACCTGTGTCTCTTTCACAGTCTGCACGACAGCCTTGCCGTCCGGGGAGCCGTTACTCCAGCAAGTGACTTTTCTTTCCGGTCGTTTGAGGGAATAATGGCACGCGGGGGCCAATACTCCGCAGTGACCGGGGGTGTTATTCCTAGCAACAGTCCGAGCTGCTCAGGACATTAGTCAGAGTTTTGGACGCTTGTGAAGCATTGAGCCCCAAATTATTCTGGGGGGAGATTTTTTTTTTCAGTTTAAAAGGCATTCGATTTTAGGAATTAGATGCATATTAAAGTGATTTAGTTGCTCAATGTCTCAAGGCCACGATTAAAACAAACTATTGATTGGATGATAAAATTATGCTTGGCTATTGTGAAGGACTGCATATTTATTGTCAATACATTCTAATGTGTAAAATATATTATCAGACCTCATTATGTTCAATAAAAACAGATATTTCTCTCAGCGCACCTTCTACATTGGCTCAGTATTGACTTTACAGACTTAGTCATTTGCAGGCTGCTAATAAAACATGCATCACCTCCATTAGTCTTTCAACAGCCCGTCACGTCGGCCGACAAGCAGCATGCCAAGTGTCTGACACTATGATTTATTAACACGTGTTGTCTCAGAGATCAACTGTGAGGATGTGCATTTCTAAACTTTAACAAGTACTCTGTGGACTTGTGTGGTTGTTTGACATATTTACTTCCAAGTAAGGAACGGGAATCTATGCAGCCCAACGTCCTGTTTGAAACAACTGGGGCTGAGCTGAGATTAGACCTGTCAATTTTTATGTGCATGTAAAATATGGAAAGTACATATAACACAACACATAACAGCATGATTATAGTGTCCTGAATGCTGTAGGTGCATACTTTGTACATATGTTTGTGCACTACTGTAGACTTATGCAAACATTTGGGGTTGAGTAATAATATTGGATCTTTATCTTTTAAACTAATTTAAAAGATACAATTGTAACAGTGAAAACAAAAAAGGTGAGTTAAGTTTGGTAGGCAAATTATATACAAAATCTTTTACAGAATCTGAAAATGATTCTTTAATTTTCCCCTTTTGTCAGTTAAAATGCACAGTTGAATAACAGCACAATCATACTGACAATGCATCAAATCACAAGGTGTGTAAAAGTGGCCTCTTTTCATCACCATAGTTTGTACAGTTCATGATTTTGTATATCAATAAGTCCTGTATAGACAAAATGTGGAGTATTTGTTAAGTTTTGTTGTGGAGTATTTCTTGTAGTTACAAACTGTTCTACTCATTTAAATGTGGTTGTGCTGGCAAGTTAGAAAACAAGCCTGTAAACAAAAGCTCAAAATGGTTTCAACACATTTCTTAAAAGTCAGACAAACACAGAGAACAGTTAGTTGTGTAACACTGACTTTAAAAATAACCTTTCATGATTCCCATGGAAATCCATTTAAAACTAAACAGTATAATATTTATAATGACTGGTATTCAGTAACAGTAGATGATATTCTTGCAGACTGTATATAGTAGCTAGTCTCTTTTACTACTTGCACCGTTTTATCACTTTATTGCTGTACCACTTCTACTCTTTGCACTGTTTTATGTTCTTATGCTTCTTGATTACTGAAACATTCAACCAGTCTCTATTTTAACTGTTGTCAACTTTGAGTTAAATTCAGCTCTGTCTGAACAACTCAGTCACCGTCCTACATGCATGCTCTTCTATGTAAGAAAAAAGAATTGTACTTATTGCACATGTCTGTACTGCTGGAACACAAGAATTTAAACAATAACAATATTTCATACTGATAATGGATCAAGTGACAGGGTAGACGTGGTCACACATCACCGGCCTCAGCAGTCTCACACAGCTCTATGGAGCATGTCCCTTAATGAAACACAGGATACATCATACAAGTATTGTGTGTATGCGTGTTATAAAGTCATATCACTGCACTTAAAACCATGAAGTAAATGCTCTCGGGCTGAAACCATTAACTTTAAAAAGTGATGATCGTTTCCCATATTATTACCTGTCTCATGCTGAATTCATAAGCTTACACGCTGGGAGCTTTTTTCAGCAAGGACTCAAGATTGCA
Source organism: Paralichthys olivaceus (assembly GCF_024713975.1). Classification (NCBI taxonomy): domain Eukaryota; kingdom Metazoa; phylum Chordata; class Actinopteri; order Pleuronectiformes; family Paralichthyidae; genus Paralichthys; species Paralichthys olivaceus. The sequence goes on from NC_091109.1 coordinate 10,803,634, forward strand.
CCTAAAGAGGCTGAGCGTGTGTATGTCTGTGAAATGAAGGGAGTTTTAAAATAAATAGTTTGGAGCCATGAACTCAATCCATCATACTTGTCTTCAGTACTGATAAGGAGTCAAGAGCACCCTCGGCAACATTTGTCATCATTGCGTTTGTAATATTTGTACTTAACAAATTCTTCCACTCTGATTGCAGTCACAGTTGTAATCTGATGTGTGTTGTAATGGTGGATTTGCTTGTGTGTAGAAGTGCAGTGGCAGAGTCTGTCCTCTAGAGATGGTTCAGAATACGAAGGTTTACAATTGATTTACAGTGTGTTTGACCCCATTAGTCCCACAAGCACCTTTGTATCCACAGCTCCGGGGGAATGTGTGTGTGTGTGTGTGTGTGTGTGTGTGTGTGTGTGTGTGTGTTTATGTATTGCAGGGGGATAGAAAGAATGAAAGACAGAGAGGAAGGGGTGGTGGGGTGGTGGGGCGATGGGGCGGTGGTGGTACAGGAGGCTTCCAAGGCCACTGCCGAGGAGGCTTCTGAGCGCTGCATCGGGCCCATGTTTATTTCATAAACATTCTCCCAGCTGTCAGTCTGGGAGAGATCGTCTACGCTCTCCATCTCCCCCCTCAGCTACCCACCGGGGTAAATAAGCAGCAACACACCTGCAAAACTGGTGTCCCTTCATGAAATGGGGAAGGCGCCTAATAATACTTCAAGCTAAAGCTGGGATTCTTTCTTTTTTTTTTAGCTTTTAAATCAAAAATATTCTACATCTGAAATGCAGCCAAGAATTTGTTTTTCGTAGCCAGAGAGAGGTCAGCCCACATGTCCAAATTAAAAAGGTCAAAGAGGCCCATTAGTCCTAATATAACAGCTAAACATCATTCAACAGTGCTATACTTCACCCTGCTCTCCTTGGTATCTAGTGATGAGAGACATATGACTGCAGCGGATATAGAGGTCTAAAGGCCCCTGGTCCCTTGGGTCCCACCACCCTCTGCACTCATGTGGAAAAACTTCCAAAAAACAAATGCTTGGATCTTCGCCCCGGGGCCATAAAACCTATTGACTGTGCATCTCCTGCATTCGTTTGGAGGGAGGCGTTCGTTCATACCCCCACCAAGCGTTACTATGACATATCTTCCTTTTTTGTGCCGCGTATGTGTGTGTGTAACTTAGACTGGGCTGGTTCTCCCCGCTGCCTGCTGGTCTTATGTAAATAGAGCTGTCAGCCACTTGTTATGGCCGGGCTGGGAGTCATCAGGAGGCCCTGGCAGCCTCTGGGTCCCTGGCCTCCGTGTGATTCATAGCTGGCTGGGGGACAGCGAGGGGGGAAGTTCAAGTCTGCCTGAATCCAAACAGTGAAGGAGGAGAAAGAGGAGGGGGTGAATGGAACAGAGGAAGGCAGTAAGAAAAAGAAAATGTGGTGGCGCTGCGGGTGGAGGGAAGGAGGGCGGGATCCAGTGCTGACGGATGATGGAGCGAGGAGACGCTTAGGGTGGATTGGCAGTTTGTAAGGAGGCAAGTGCTGCAGAGGAGTTTGGGTACGTTGAGCTAAAGATGAACTCAATGAATTAGGGTTTCCCTGGCTGTCTCACCCCCTCCTCTTCCTCTCAGTCACTGTCACTCCAATCATCATGGCGGTTCATCCTTCCTGCACTTTTGGCCTCATTATTTTCTCCCGCTGCATCTCCCTCTTATTTTGCCTCTCCCTCCCCTCGCTCGCTTCATTGATTGGCATGAACCAATTTCTAAAACTTTAATTTCCACTAAACCCCAAGGAACACACTGCCTCCAACTATTCTCATGTTAGACTCGAAGTTGCCGTGCGGTGAGGACTCATAATGATACCGAGGAGTGAAATCCGCGGCGGTATTTGAATATTATAAACATTAGCTGGAGGTGGATTTTGGCTCCGTTGCTCAACATCCCCTTAATTGCTACATTGCTGAATTCGTACTTTTTGGGACCTAAATTATGAACCACCAGACCCAGCAAATTAATAAAAAATGAACCGCTGGATTAAAATAATTGTGCATCAAGAATTCTATACGGGCTGTATCCCTCGGCAGCCGTGGTATTGTTGTTAACTTCCATCACTTTATTGATTAAATCATGGCTCCTAATGAACGTGCTTGTGTATGCGATACAAACAATATGATTTAAGAGTTCCACAGTTATTTGCTGTGACTCATGAAGAACTGGTGGTATCAACACTGGTTTACTTACTGGTTGTTATTTCTACTTCTAATTTAGAAATGAGTGTTAGAAAGAACATTGGAAGCAGTTATGTTTGTGTTCTGCCTCCTGTGAGTTTGTTTTATTGAAGGCTACAAAAACCAATCAGTTCAAGATGTTCTAATCGATTTTTCACATTAACGATGGATCACAGTTGTTCTTATGAGCCCATTGAAGGTTGTCTGAACTACAACTATCAACAGTATGCTACTAATAAGCTGGGAGACATAATGGAGCACACAGCGACTTAAAATTAATTTATCCCCTCAGGAGTTGGTGGAGACCAAACACAGAGCAAAAGGAAAATGATTGTTGGACCAACATGTTGCTCAATGTACTGGATGTGTCAACAGGCAACTATTTACTAACACATTTGGTTACCAAGTATATCCACAGATATTGAGTCTCAATAGTACTTGTATAGGTGCCCATGCCCAACTAAGGCAGCGTTAAAGGTTCAGTGTGCAGAATTTAATGACATCTAGTGGTGAAGTGTCAGGTTGCACCTGAATACCCCTCCCCCTCCAAACATGAAAGAGAACCTGTGGTAGCCTTCAGTTGTCATAAAAACTCAATAGGTCTTTAGTTTGTCCAGTTTGGACTGATGTAAAAACCATAGTGGCCTCCGTAGAGAGGACCCTCTCCTGATGTAAATATAAAATATTTAAATATAAAAGGTCCACTCTAGAGTATAGAAAATAATTCACACAATTTAGATTAAAATTAAAAGAAATTTGGGTGCACCTAAATTATGTGCTGGTGCACCAGAATGAAATAGTCTTGAGCCCTGACGAGGATATAATACGTATTGACAACCTGCTCTGTTGCTTCTAAGTGGACAAAAATAATTTACTGCTGCTTTAATGAGTAAAATACCAACAATTTATAAATAAAGAAAATAAAACACCATGACAACGGAAGTACCAACAAGTCTCGAACAGTTTCTCTCATGAGGTGGTTTACTTTTCCGACTGCTAATCAGGATACACATAATTATAGTGAAATTGTTTTGCATTTTGAATATGACCTTCTATTGGTGCTTAATGCAAGAAAAAGAAAATGCATGTTCCTGCCTTGACCATGACTCATTACAGCTCTGATGACTATCGCTGTTTCAATCATATCTTTGTGAATATTCAATTTGGAACGATGGTCAAAACAGGCCACATTATCTCCCCTCAGATAGAATTAAGTCTCTAAACCAGCGCTCTGAAACTCTACCGTTTCTCATTATTCCCCCTGATGATAAAATAAAACTTCCATGCCACAGTGTGTGTGAGTGTGTGTGTGTGTGTGTGTGTGTGTGGGTGGGTGGAGATACCAGATAGTGCTCTAAATTGATTCTTCTGCCAATTGATGCTGAAATGAAGACAGTGATAATCTCTCAGTCCCACCAATTGAGCTTTTTTATTTGATGGCGTGTGCGACTGAGCGCTGGAATAGAAGGCCGCTCATTGATTGGATAACCGAGTGCACATTAGGTCTGAACTTCTGCTTCAGACTTAATATGCAAAGAGTAATGAATTTGCATTAGACGGGGGTTTATCTGGAGTGTGCTCAAGTGTTTTGCGGCTGATAGCTGCATCAGATACCCTGTTGTCATCCCCACCTCTGTAGAAGCCCAGAATCAGCATGAAGATGTCAGACGTGGCCTTGAAGACTTTTGCTGGTGCGATAAAAACAAGGCCTTAGGGGTAAAATTTGGATCATTAATAGTCACATTAGAATGTGAGTGGTACATGTCAGCAAACATATCTGGAGATTGCAGCTGTTTTTTAATGTGTATTTATTTGTTTTCCACTTTGACTGTCTCCACTGTCTCCTTCAGATCAGCCTTGTACAGTAGTGGAATAAATTTGGATTAATTGCAGCCCCGGAGTTCCACTCTGCGCGGCAACTGCCGGGTAGCGAGCAGAGAAATCATCTGCCACCTCTTCCCTGCACTGTATATCCCTTGTCATTACGCAGCAGAAGCCTTGCCCACTAAAACAGAGGTAATTAAATTTCCCCGTTCTCATTAAAAATACAGCTGTCTACTGCCGAGCGCCCCGGATCCACTAAGCGGATGTAAATTTTCATTTCATGGTGCTGAGAGAGAGGGAGGCTATTCTCAGGCTGTCACCGTGCCCCAGCCAGCGCCGTGCAGAATAACTGCTCCCCTGAAATAACTGTCCCTTTTGTTTCTTGCAGAATTACATAGGGAAATGGCTCGTGTTTTATATAATTTGCAGATTAGGAGCAGTCATGGGTCTTTCGGTTACTGCCGTGAACAGTACAGGTATTCAGGGCTCTCTCTTTTTTCTTTACAGAAAGGGGAAAAGGTGTATGGCAGGATTCTAAGATGTTAACTGATTTTTAATTGGCTTTTCCTATTAAAAAAGCTCAGATGCTCCTCCAAGATTAACACTGGGAGACTTCTGTGAGGTTAACCACTGGTTGACATGCCATGCACATTTCCTCTCCATTAAGAAGAAGAATGGTTTTGCTGATTTATAAAGATTGGACTAAATTAAATACTGTATGCCCTGCGGAAGTGTGATGCGTCGAGTGAGGGAGGAAGTCAGTCACTGGGAGTGAGTGAACTTTAAGGATGAATAGTCTTAATAAGATTCTACACAGCTGTTGCAGCCGGAAAAGAACGTGTAAGAAACTTGGACGAGGGCAGTACAGAGTAATGCTGCAATCAAGAATGTGTCTTTTTATTAAAAAAACTAAATCAAAATGTAGATACAATGTGAAAACTCAAGTCAGAATCAAACAAGAAAAGTCACTTTTAAAGAAAAACTAATTCTGAACTTCTTTGAAAGCAAACTTTTTATTGCAATCTTCCAAATTCATTATATTGGAAATAACCCTGAGGAAATCCAGACACCAAAATTATTTTTTTTCGTGCCAGGCTAAAAGAGACCATCGTCCCGGAAACACAACAGCATTGCTCATAAAATCTTAAACCAATCTATGTTTGGCAGTTTGTGACAAGAATCCTTCCTGCTAATAAACAGTTGTATGTGATGCAGGCGGACGTAGCTTGAGAAAAGGCTCCTCCAGATTTACCCTTCCCGACCCAACATATCCCATGATACATTGTGCTTTGGAGTCAAACTGTTTATCAAAGAGGTTATGGCGGCAACAAGCGGAGCGAAGACGTCAGAAGAATGTATCTTTAAATGTTAGGACACGAATTAACCAAATAACTATTTCGTTTGTAGCTCTGTTGAGGACGGAGACCAGACATCTCATCTCTGTTCTGCCGACATGGTCTACGCAGCCGACACCTGCTGCAGCCACTGAATCCACACACAGCTTTCGACCCACTTTCAATCAGCGCCCACACACACAAAACCACTTCCAACTGGTAAACCACCAATTAGTGTGCACAGTTCCACTCTGTTACAGATGCAGAATGTTATCCAGTAATGCTGTTATTAATCTATTTAAAAATTCAACATAAAAAATTAAGCTTCAACGTTTTACCTGGTTAACTTTAGGAAAAATATATAATAATAGGTTACAGGATATATGTAGGTTTCAGCTAATGCAAACGCAACAGTTTGCTACTTAATAAGCTCTCAACTGGTAAAACATAGGGTGACTGTTACTGTGAGGAACTCACATGAATGTAGTGTATTTGTCTGTTTGGCTGATCTGTAAACAGATTCCATGAGTTGTTCCTCTGTTGCATTTCTAACTGAAGTGGCTGCTCCAGATGTGGAATCTAACAGCACTACCACCTTTAACCAGATCAACAGGGACTGAAGCTGTAAGGGCTTTAACTTAAACCTAATGTTTTAGTTGCTATAAACATAAGGTTTCCCTTTATTAAAAAAGAAGTGCCTGCACTGGACATTAAAGGTCCTCATTATGAAGTTTATGTTCATTGCACAATGTAGTGGTTGTTAGAAAATGGCACCTGCAGCGTTTTGATTAGTTCTCTGTTGGCTGGGCTTCCACTCTGCAATTCTGTCTCCCACTGGCCATGAAGGTTTGAGGAAAAATTAAACAGTAAGAGGACAACGCTTTTGTTTTCTGAAACAAAGCTGCTAGCTTTCTCCAGATGGAACAACTGTAGAACTGGGCAAAAGAAAAGGAGTCCAGGTGTCATCGGAAGCAAAGAAGGAGTTTAGTCTCAACTATTTGATATTATGAAAACATGGTAAACGACATCACTGACAGCAGAGACCGACTCGCGATTGGTCGAGCATGTGTATCGGCAGGACTTCGCTTGCATTGCTCCTTCCCCTGCAGAGCCCATAGCTCCAAATGAGGTCTTCATTGCAAGATGACAGCATTCATCCTCCATCTTTATATTAAGTCTGCTGCTCTTGGAAGTACAGCCTCTGAAAATATTTTCACTTAAGCTAACCTAAGATTTGCAGAAGGATTAAATAAACAATTTGACCGAGCAAGGTCTTGGTAAAATTTTAGAAAACATTCATGGGTCTTTGGGTAAGTTTAGAATTTTTTTTTTAGGAGTCAGAACTAAAATAATAAAGTGTGTAAAAAAAAAAACTAGTTTAAAACCCACTTTTTATTCAGAAAGTTTTTTTATATCATGTCTGAAAAGAGGCTGACAAGAAAATGCACAACTCTTAACGATGTAAAAAAAAAAAGAAGCTAGTATGAAATGCATCATGAGGAGCAAATTTATTCACCTGGTCCCGGGGAAGATTTAAGCGTGCATGTAAAATAGCACGGCACAGGAAAACATGCACAAGTGCAATGAATGACAGTCATGCATAGGCAAGGAGTACAGTCAGGACCTTTTCCCACAAGTGCGACAGTTCATAAGGGAATACGATTATTACTGCATGAAGCCACTCTGGTCAAATAAGGAGATTTCATTGCCTATCGCTGGCATTGAGTCAGACACAGAGATGCTGAGAGTTGCAGAGCTCTTGCGGTACATTGAGATTTCATTTCACTTTCATGGCAGGGGCATGGGGTCTGACGATGTGCCTACCCCTTCTGTCAATCATCCAGGCAAACACACCGAAGCAGATCTATAATTCAACTACAGGGGAGCTCATACAATTCATAGGGGCTAGTGTTTTCTTCTCTTTTTTTTCCCCTCTCCTTTTTTTGGGCTTCTTTCCTCATTGTTGAATCCCGATGCATTTACTCTTTAATTTCACAGCCAAGGCTTGCACCTGACATCTTGACCACCCAACTCTGCCCTTTCTTAAGTCAGCGGAGGCTGCAGGACTCGCACACCACAGCTCAATTATCTGGCTGACTTACAGAGAGACAGATGGAGGGGAAAAAAAAAAGTGTTCATCCAGCTGTCTTCAATTTGTCCAGCCCTCCCTCTGTTTTCCACTAATTTTAAAAGGGCCTCCACAAACATCACGTCCTTCAACGGATTGTTGGAGTGATGGTGATGGTGCCGCCCTGGTGTTCAACACGCTGAAAGACATTTCAGTTTAAGAATGATGTTAAAACGTAAAATCTAAAGGTTGTAACCATCAGTGTAAGACAATGTTCTCAGGTGTTCTCAGCACTTTCTATGACGCAATGCAGAAGAAAGAAATTATTTCAGCAAGTTGCAGGCGTCAGCATTTGGATAAATATCAACTGAAATTGAGGTAGTATTAACTTGAGGCCAACTTTTTGAGAATTTTTCCTCCTCCATGTTGGTCTCACCGCTTTGGTTTCATCAGGGCAGTGCTGGTTAGGTGAGGCAACACCACGGCCACACACTTTGCTTGCTAAATAGTGGGCATCAGTCTCTCTCTCTCTCTCCCCGCACTGCAGAGCATATTACGTGGCGCGCTCCCAGCTTAAATTATAGGGAAACGTCTCCAAGTACCTACCACAGACAAGTTATTTTTAAAGATCCAAAACCAATGTTCTAATGTCATTGTACTCAACCATAACACCAACACAGCCACCAGCGAGGGCTCCGAATCTCTCTGCCTTCAGGGAAGAAGACTCACAGATGTTCCCACTGAAGGCCTCAGAGCTCAGCACCAACTTTCTGCTCAACTTGTTTTATCTCTTTTGTCTCTTTGCCAATATTGGTTTGAATGAACTTGTGTTCACCTCACGTACGTCATTGTTATTTATAGTATGGATGTATTATTGTATTATGCTGCTGTATATCACTCATGTCTGTGGATGTTGGTGAAATGCAGAATCACCTCTAAAAAGGATTGAGCCAAGATGTCAAAACTATCTAACTCCTTCCATGTTTTATAATTCAAAACATAACAGATGACAGCTGAAGTCTTAAGTCATGTGTAGCGCCTCACTGATGATTTGTCTTAGTTGTCATCCAAGGTACTGAAATAAATAAATAAAAAGCTGCAGGCTAGAGACAGTTGTACTTTCTTTTTTCTTAAAAGTATAACAATTACATTTCTACATTGGAGTATTAGGGCTATTATTTGAGAACAATTATTTGAGAGTTTGAGAATTAAATTTCGAATACTACAAGAATATAGTCAGAATATTTTGAGGAAAAACCAAGAAGTGCCATTCCCCTCCTTCTGGATCCAGAATCTTGATTACCAGTCACCTTTTTCTATGAAACCCCTTTTAACGGCACACGCATTCCAATCTGTTAATGTATATATGTATATTCTTTATTTTATTTTATTCTATTTTATTTTATTCAATTTCTTACATATTGTTGTTTTTTATATTGTTGTTTTATGTACATAAGTAGTGCACCAATGACATCAAGGCAATTTCCTGTATGTGCAAACATACTTGGCAAATAAAAGAATTCTGATTCTGATTCTGATTCCAATGATAGCTTTGCAACCAAACATTTCCCCTCCACACAGGAGGCAAAGATAAGGTGGTGCTGATGGTATTTTGTTATTTGTGAAGTACTTTGTTTTTTGTGAATCTGTACTAGGTGATAGATTGATATTCTGATAGTCTCCCTCTAAAATGTCATGAAGCCTTAAATTACAACTTTGTCCTCAGAATATCGCAACTTTATTTTTCATTCAATATGAGCACGAAGGACAAAAAAATACAGAATAACCTCTCTGTCTGAAATTTAATTAAATAATGAATAAATTCATAAATACAGATTCTATTTTTGGCCATATAGTCCATCTACTTCTGGTTTATTTTAAATACAATAGTTTTTATTATTATTTTTACAATTACCATTTTGTCAATAAATCCATTAATCCATTTATTATCTGCTCTGCTGGGTTATGAGCTGGAACCCAAACCTCACACTGAGGTCCACACTGGGCAGGTTGCCGCTCCATTACACATACATAGTAGAGAGAATACCAAATGTCCATGAAACAAAAATCTAACAGACAGTATATATGATGTACAGGAAAGATATTATGTGAACTGGAACACTTCCAGCTGCATGTGTGTAAACCATGCTGAGCTACTCCTGCAGCTTCCTTATCCAATATTCTTATTAATCATGGTCGCCCTGTACAGAACAAGCGGGAGGGTCCCGTGCAGGTACATACAAGCTTATTCATTATGCATTTAAGCTGATCTGAGAGCAGCTTTGTCAGATATGGGTCTAGCAGGCTTTGAACTCTTTGTGGATGTGTGGCTCGCTGCCGTACATAAAGATGTGGAACATAGGCGGCAGGTTGCTTTATGTCTTCCACACTGGTTGCGGTAGATCCCCTATCTTTACACGGCATGCGCTATTGGCTCTCAGTTACCATCGTGAGGGCATGATGACACCCAGACATTACACGCTCCGCCAGGGCGCCGTGGAAATCACACGAGCCGTGATGTTTGATGATGGAGCATTTTGATTAATCAGCTAGAGACTAGTACCGGGAGACTCCACAGCGGAGTAACCAGGAAGGCATCTTGAAAGGCAAGTGGTTTCACTTCAATGCCTCCCACGTCTGCCTAAAGAGAAGGCAGGAAAAAGGGACAATCAGCACTTTATCTCCTCTTCAGACGTGGCTTCCGCTCGGAGAGGAGAAAAGCAGGTGCCAGGTGTTCGGAGAGCCGGAGCGATATGGAAGTGGCGCTGTGGCGTTGACCCCGCTGAACTCTGCCTTTATGTAAAGCCCCAGAGAGCCTCCTTTATGATCGCCGTGTTTAGAGAGAGACGATGGGGGTGAGTTTCTTTGAAGGCCCCCGTCAGTCTGCTGGCGTCGGAAGCTTGCAGGTACACTTTATTAATTATTTCCCCAATTCAAAAAGCAGACCATATTGAAAGTCTGTCGCCACAATTTATTTAGCTGAGGTATGCATTTAACTTGCCTCTTAGGCACATGCTCTATAACGCTGCCACAACAGTGATCTACAAGCACAAACTGTCCACCATTCTGCATCACAGAGGGTTATGCGATTTTTGGTGGCTTTGAAATGTTGGCCACGTCCACTACTTTATTTCGCTTCTTTTCATTTTCAATTCTCCATTCTCACACATGCACGACTCCAGGCAATAGATCACTCCCTCAAGGTGGACGTTTTCAACATGTGGAATCTGAGTTTGGTTTTTTCTCCATTTTCTTTTCTTTTTTTTTTTTCCATCCCTGTGCCGTCTCAAAGAAAAACAGCCTCGGTGTTTGAACAAGCGAAAACAAGTGGCTGTACATTGGCAAGCCACGTAATCTTGGAACGTATTTATCCAAACAAAGCCCGGTCCAATACCATCCCACTGTGGCTTCCCAAAGGTTTAGGCATCATCCACCTCGATCCTTACAATAACACTGGGAGCCTCGGGGCTATTTTCAGATTTCCCAGATTTCCTTGCAGAATACAACACTTAGTGGTTGAGAACGGTCTTTCTCACTCAGCTGTGTTTGTTTATCCAGGTAACATCTGCTCTGACTTTGGTGTCTGATAGCTAAGATTAGATACGGAACATTTGTAGGTTTTACCCGCTGCACATTTCTGTTTATGGACAAAGCAAAACAAAGTATAGATCATATTGTGCAAGGAGCAGCTGACGAGTGACATGTGACTTGTCATTATGTTCTTCTCTGTCACTCTCTCTTTCAAATCACTTCTCATGGCAGCTACTGTAGATCTACAACATGCGTACATTAAAATTTGATTTTACACCATTTTACTTTGACAGAGTCACAAAAGTCACAAACATTCCCTCTGTAACTCTGAATGCACATTGTGGATGTGTGTTTACCAGTCATTGTATAGTGTATATTCACTGTATAGAGAGGTCTACGCAATGGAATATATGTTGAGCTCATCGGCAAAACACTTTCCTCTGGTCATTTTCTTTGCACTGGTAATTGCATCATTGATGTCGCACAATTAAACCATGCCACATACACGTCGGTACTTATTATACTGGGCGTATTTTCCTACATTAGTAAATATTATTTTATTTTCAATAAAAGCTTTTCTCAGTCACATTTGAGGATGTTTATTTGGTGCAGATTTGTTTTCACATCCTACAATAGCCTTTCTTTATATATTGCATGTTTCAGAATTATCAGTTGGACACTACTCTTCCTGATGCATTATGGGATACAAGTCTAATATATAGGGGAGAACGATTCTCACTTAACACTTCGATACCACTACAAGATGAGCTCACTATATCGTGAATGACTATCGTCATGTTCTTCACTGTGAGCTCTTTTGTAGCAAACATCTCAGGAACACACACTCTTGCTATTCCTGCACTCATAGTGACAATATGTTATGAATGCATGGCAAGAATAAAAGTAAATATTCTTAAATGTGTAATTCTGATAGTTGTGAACCTGAACTCAGGCGTAAATCTCCATCAGTGTTTAATGTTCATGTTGCCAGCAACTTTCAGCCAAAGCCAGAACTTAAGTAATGTGGGTTCATGTTGTGTTGCTGCCCTGGATAAAGTCAGGAAGAAAAACACAACAAAACTTTGTAAGTACTTCAGTTGCAAATGTGTAATCCTGCATATATCTCATGTGCATTTCTCACTCAGATATGAACAAATGTTTATACTTAGTTTAGTCCAATATTATTTATCATGCTCTTATTAAATCTGATTTGTTTCTCAGTGTGGATTGAATGTTTTCTGTCTTAAAATACAGTACCACTCATGACAAGCCTGATAAACCTGCTCAAGCCGGGACGTTGCCTTTCTTTCCCCATTATCTGCTCTATATTGTGAGTGGAGGGAGGTCCTGCCTCTGTCACAGCTCGGGACAAACCCTGAAACGGGAGCTTGTAGCTCTGTCAAGGCCTCATCACCCAGGTGTGCCAACAAAAGCTCCGACACATCCAACCAGTGACCCCTGGGAAAGGTCGTGTAAGACTCCAATCTAAATTCCTGTCTGACAAAACCCTGAAAAAGCTGTGTGAATAGGCTGTCCATCCACAATGCAGGCCCCTGAAAAAAAAAAAAGACTATTCAGCGAGCAATGTTTCAATTGAGACATTTGGAATGCGTCGCTCCTCTGGGAAAGGTGGAGCTCTGGGTTAAAGTTTCAAAAAATTAACTGCGCTCCACATTTTACTGTAGGTAACTAACTGGCTTTGCTAACTGGCTTTCCATGGCGCCGCCGTCAGGGCCTCAGCGCGGGGCTAGCAGTGAAAGCCCCGAGGAGGTGTATTATTCTGGCCTACATTCGGGCTCAGAGGTGCCCACAGCCTGTCCCTCACAATTATTCAAAGTGTGACGGTGTGGTAGGGTTTGGTATCAGTGAAATGCAGACTCCCTCCTCGTTGCCCTCGTCCCTCTCACATCCTCCCTCTCTCTCCTCCGCCTTTAGCAGTTTCTCCACATGCAGAATGGAGCAGCTAGCCAGAAGGTGTTTCAAGGGCTTGAGCCCTTTCAGCCTTTGACAACCATGGCTGTGCAAATGCAGAGCTGTGACCTTGGCAACAGCTCTTATCCAGCTCCATTTCAAGCCACAGGAGAAGGGGATGTTGTTCCTCATCTGCGCTCTCAGCGAGTGTGTGCGCCTCGCTCACACTTCAATATCTTAAATGAAAGCTTAAAATTCTAAGGGGGCGTAAAGATAACAACATCCCATAAGACATCAGTGTTCTTTGAGTGAAATAAAAGAAAATGAGGGATGAGGAAAACTACGAGCTGGAGCGTCAGTTCTGACAGGATTCTTACCTAAAAGTCTGTCATACAATTGTGTTTTGTCAAGGTTGTGTTGTGCTGGAATTAAAATGCAGCCATACAAGTCAGTGAGTGAACCACAGCTCGGATCTGCGGTGTGAATGGTGTGTGTGAATGTTGAGTTACATTTCTTACTGGCTAGGTCTGAGAAAAGAGGAATAAAAAAACAGAGCTGACAGTGTCTCTGTGTTACTCCAGCTGAATTGAGTTGCACTGGCATAAGCAGACAAGACTCTCCCTCTCTCTATTGACTCTGTGGATAATCTTGACTCCCCAGAAAAATCCTTAAGCAGCTGGCCACAAACCTTGTGCTTGAGTGCACATGCATACAATATCTCCCTCCAGCCCTGGGGCTGTTTCCCCCCTCTCTCACTGTTTTTTCCCTTCCTCCTCTCTCCCCCTTCCTCCCTCCCTCAGTTCTCCAGTGAGTTCCTGAGCCAACATGTCTGGAAAAAAAGGCAGGATTTGTTGGTAGGGACTGGAAGCGAGTGCCAAAATCAACACCGCTCCTCTCCTTGGGGAGACCGGCAGCAAATTGGACTTGAGCTGGGTTTTAGTTTTCTCGGACCTGCGTGAGGTGCCGGCTTCCACCGCTGGGCCCTGCAGTGAAACCAGAGACGCCTGTGTCCATTTTTGTTTTTAAAAATATAACAGCAACCCACAAGTAAAGTGGTGTAGCAAATTGAACATAGTTCAAATGGATTGATTTCCTGTGTAAACAGGTAGGCCATTAGAGAGTTGGTTTTGATTTGCGACCATGCTAGAGCTGTATTAGTGGTTTCCTTCACTCTGGCCCACAGGTACGGCAGTCAAACAGCACGTGTGTCTGCATCTGTGGCTGCTAAAATAACAATCTAAAGTATTGACTCCTAACTACATCACTGGCAGGTGATGAATTGTAGCTTGTGGTCAGAATAGACATACAAATTTGCCCTGAATGAAAAGACAGAACAGCGTGATGTAGTCTGTCAGTTTTCATTTGGTTTGCTGCGAGATATTGTACTGAGGTATCAGAGAAGGTGGCGGGCAAGCAGGTTCAATCATGTATAGCTTCTGCACCTCCTTTTTCATCATTACACATCCTCACATCAAACCCAACTGGACAGCTGCAGATGACACTTTGTTTGAAGGGTTTGACGTTTGATCGTGGATGTGTTTGATGCAGCAGGAATAAAAAGTAACACCTTAGCTTTTCAAACTGGGGTGCTGCTGTTTGAAGTATGAGGGCAGCGCCGAGAAGCCCAGGTAAGTTCTGATCAACTGCTATTGACTTTTGGGGGGTGAGGGGGGTTAAAATGTGACATTCAAAAGCTTGGGGATGCCAACGCTGAGTTCAAGCCGTGGCTTGGAAATGAAGACTGGAATTCAACACATATAAAGAAATACAATACAATTTCTGGCATAAAAGTTACACATCAACTCCCACAGACTGTGATCGTGGTGGGAGCGGATCATGGACTACGATTACAACAAGACTTCTTGATATACAATATGGCTCCTCACATATTCTACCATTACTGGCAATAACGCCTCCATTTCAATTGCTGCCCCCTTTATCTCTATCAGACTTTTTTTATGTATAAATAATGTTAACATTGACACACTTTTTGACTATATTTCTTCTAATGAATATTGTAATTTTGTAGACGTGTTCAGCCACATCTATTGCACTTCTGTCCTGGGAGAGGCGTCCCTCACATGTGACTCTCTCAGGTTTCTACATTTTTTCCCGTTAATTTTTTTTCTGGTAGTTTTTCCTCACTCTTGTTGAGGGTTAGGGACAGAGGATGTCACATCTTGTTAAGCCCTATGAGACACACTGTAGCTTGTGAATATGGGCTAGACCAATAAAATTTGATTGATTGATTGAGTGAAACCTCAACTTGTGAAATGAATAAGTTTATCTGCATTATTGTGAGAGAATGAGACCCATGTGATGAACTTGGCCTTGCTTTCAGTTTTATGTTGCTTATGTTGCTCGTCAAACTTTAGTTAACTTTCTCTGCCTGATTTTTGCCAGCTGAAATGCTGTAGCTTATTTAATCCGCTTTGGCTACAGTATAGTTTTGTACATGCTCCATGAGTTTACAGAAAATGCTAAATTGTTTGGTGTGTTGTAATTTCATAAAGGGGGTCCCTAAATTGTACATGATACCACCTCTAGAATGAGGTGAAAGCTGCTAGCATTATCCTAAATCTAGCATCCAGGACCTCCTACAATGTTGTATGCTACTAGTGAACAGGGCATCTTTTAAACTAGTGTAGTTGTGTGTATCTTAGTGTAGAAACACAAGGTTCATAGTGTCATCAGAGAACTGGTTAGCCTGTCATGTTAAGGATTGTATCTTTAGTTAGAGCAGATAAAACAGACTTCTGCTCTTCTGTCTTTGGTTTTGAGGCTTAGAAAAGACACCAACTTCTAAACTCTTAATACCTAAAGTATCAATCTCTCTTTGAGACACTACCACATTATGTAGAATAATTCAAAGCTTGAAAGGCCTTGCTAAAAGTACTGTTTATTTGTGGGATTTAGCTGATACTCAAATTAATTTGTAAGATTCAAAACGCTCTTTGTTCCAGACTGGATTTTTCGTTACCCATCACTTCAACATTGTATAGGCCTATACACAAAAATGCACAACACTATCAATGCTCAGGGGTTGGCGGTGCTCATACTGTGTGATGGAACACTTTGAGTGAATTTTATCTGTAATGTCTCTGTTTCAATTTGTCTGAATCCCAGCCACTGACACTTGTACTCTCTTTTCGCACACTAGAGCAGATGAGGCAGGAGATGAAATCAAGTGGAGACTTTCTGGCTGGAAGTCAGCAAAGAGAAATATGTTCATACCTAAAGTGCAAAGTGGTCTATCCACTGTATCATCTGAGTGAGATGAGCAGATGTCATGAATTCAGGACAGATAAGGTCCCTCCAAGATTACAGGCTTTGTCTCAGCATGTAGAGACTGTTAGACATGTTAACGCTGGCAGGTCTCTGCTCTGCTTCCCACAGGAAGTTCTAACATTACCTGGTTTACTGGAGGAAAACATCTGCCGCAAAACGTGACCATTGCAAACACACTTTAATTCTGACTTTAATGTCAATACATTTCATTTACCTTTTAGTGCACATGGAATAAACAAGATGAGCACATTTTAAAAGGACTGGGGAGTCAATACAGCTTGTGGCTTTTCTAAATGTCTTATGGTTTCCATGGCAAAAACCTAATGGCTAATTATTAGACTTGGAAAATGTGGCAAAAAGCAGTTTCAATGAAATGCTAAATGTAATTCTCTAAAAATCAATAGCAAGATTTTTCTTTTCTCTGGTTATTTTAAATAGCAGTGTTTTCCAAATGGACCTAAAGTATTTGCAGGTCGAGAGATAAAATAGAGTTGTTTCCACGGCCAGTCACAGTAGTTTGCAGGAGGAGAACTTAAACAGTATGATTTAAAAGACACGTGAGAAAACTTTAGTATGTTGTATCCATTATTACTCTGCAAGCTCCTTTTTTCTTTTAGTTGGCTGCTGTGTACTTTGCAAACATTCCTTCACTTGAGACGCAGCACATTTGTATGAACAGATACAGACCCAATCTACAGGCAGACAGCAACAACTACGCATACTGTAAGTGTGTATCATGGCTAAACAAACATGTACAGTATGTATCCAGGGAAGTGCTTGTAGTATTGTATTTATAATTCAAACCAAAGTTATTAAATTGAAACATGAAATATGGTTCAAAAAGTGACATGAAATGAAAGTGTTATGATGAAATCATGAAAAATAAACAGATTTTAAAAAGTAAAATAAAGAAAGATCAATAATATCATCATGTCTGCTATGTTGTTATATATTTTACTGTCTAACATTTCAATTATTAAATTATACCTCAAATTATTGATTCAATCATACATTTTACACAACATTTTTTAACTAATTGATGTCTTTATTGAATCTTGGACACTCATGCATTATCAGTTGCCATGGGGAAATGGGTTTGATCCCCGCTGGTGAAATGTGATCTGGATGGAGGGGCACTGTTGGCCCTGTCAGACAGTGGCCGGCTGCTTATCTGCTGTCCTGGGGCTTCCTGGTCTCACCAAGAGGAAGGCAGGCTCCAGCACTCAGCAATATCACCTCTGAGCACATGTGTCCACCTCCTCCTTCTGAAATACATTCCATTGTTTCCGTCACAGGAACCGTGTTTAAATGTAGGATTATACCTGATAAATATACAAGGTACAAGTAAAAGTACTGCCTTTAAAAACTGTGCATGTAAAGGAGGAAATATTTCACTGAGGACACTGAAGCAAACAGAAAAGGTATACCTAAGTTTCTCACACTGATGGTCAACTGTTTTCTGTGAAACACATTGGCGGCAGATTTTTTTCCACATCCTGACTCTCCTCTGCCCCTCCTCTCCCTTTGCTCTGCTGCTTCAAAGAGCAGGTATCCACAACCCCCCGAGGCCCAGTGATTGAAAGCTCAGAACGGAGGACAGAGAGCCAAAGTCTTATAAAGAATGCAGCAGAGAATACATTTATTATTCAGATTACATTCTAATGCTACAGGTCTGTCCACACAAATATGATACAGAAAGAAGTTGTTACT
Organism: Paralichthys olivaceus; assembly: GCF_024713975.1. Lineage (NCBI taxonomy): Eukaryota > Metazoa > Chordata > Actinopteri > Pleuronectiformes > Paralichthyidae > Paralichthys > Paralichthys olivaceus. Next base: position 10,821,505 of record NC_091109.1, read on the forward strand.
GAAGGATTACATGGGTAATGTGTTAAATTCATTAACTTCAAGGGAGATGAAAATCAGACTGATCTAGCAAAGGCCCAGTGTCTTCTGTTTGACCAACAACACACTTCTCTCCATGTCACACGGCAGAGGGAGAAAAATCCTCCCTCCTTCCTTTTGAATGGTTTTCATCTCTATAGATTAGGTGTGACCACTTCAAATATACTGGAAATCTCGGCGTAGAAAACTTGTGCGATTTGCCCTCCACTGGGAGGCTTCCAGATGTCAGAGCACCAAGCGATTAGCATGGCACCAACATTAAGAGGAGGGGAAAACCGGGATACAAACATATTCATAACCCTCTCTCCCCCGCAGGCCTCCGGCCACGCCACTGCCTCGCTTGCAATCCGCTCTTCGCAAGGCCGTAAAAATTGGTTTCCTCTGCCTCTGCGCCATCTCAGCGACTGTCTCTCCGTATAATCACCTCATATCAAAATGCCTCTCCAGCTAGATGGACTCCCACAGTGCCACGGGCCACACACTCAAACCAAGACTTGGTGACATGGCAGAGCGAGAAAAAATTTAAAAACCACCACTCCTTCTGGCAAAACAGAGCAAGTCAGTAGTAGAATATATTTACTGTTTATCTAATGAGGGGGGAAAAAAACTACAGATGTTTTCTCCACTTCTGTCTCAAATGCTCCAAGTAAATAACCTACCTCAGATACCCAGCTCCTTCAAATGTATACATAATTATTTCAGAAATTTGTTTGCCGAGGTATCATTTACCCCCATTTCCGCGGTGGACTGGGGGTGCAGCTGCACTAAATGAATTTGTCATCAGGTTTAAAGCTTTTTTGGCAGGCTATCCCAGAGCCAGACGAGGTCCTTGAAGTAGGAAAGGCTTTCCCGCTGCTCCGCTCTTCTGCATCCCAGCAGGTTCAAGGATTAAATTCACGCCTCTGACAGGCCTTAAAGGGAGAGCAGTGCTTCTTCGGCTCCCCCAGATATCATTCCCAGAGGACTGAGAGATGAGGCCCCTTTTTTTTGGAAGCTGCAGAGCAAGTGGTGCCCCTGCGAGCTGGCATAATGTGACTGAGGCTTAGACGCCATGCATGCCACTTCTCACTATGTCTTTCTCCATCTCGCCTTTCCTGTCTCCCTGCAGCCACGTCATTCACGCATGCCACCACCATCATGCTTCTTCTTGCTTGACTTGTCTTTTCCCCCCATCAGCCTGTCTCCTTATTTGAGAAACTCCACCTCTCCTCCCTCTGCATTTTATTCCACCTCACTTTTTCTGTCTCAGCTCATTAAAAAAGGTCATCCTGAGCCACATGTGTCCTCATGTACATTCAGATGAGCAGATTTAATCTCCAACATCCAACTTGATGTCCAATATTCAATAAAATTTGATATATGATCAAAGTGTCTTCCACAAAAAGCAGCTTCTAATCAGACCTTTTGGTGCCATCAGCTGTTGAAACATTTCTAGAAAATTGAATTCTCCTCACTTTGTAATAAGGAGATGAAAACAGTTGGATGAAAACAGTTGTCTCGTCCTCATCATGCTGGATGAAGTTTTATTTCTGAATCAGTAAAAGTGATCTGCAGTAATTGAGCCACAGCAAGTAAAGACCAGGTTCACAGAACCCTGAAGCTGTGCCGCCGCTGCTGCACAAAGGACTGTTCACCTGTTCAGATTGTAGTTTTCTGTACTGAGATGAGCTTCCACTGAAATAAATGAAGTATCAGTTGCCGTTGCCTTGGACGCGTCTGTTGCAGTGTATGTACGGTTAGGATGGACAACGTCTCCTCCAATGATGAGTGTCTGCAGTCACTGGTTGCCTGTTTATTCAAATTGTATAAATATTGAACTTATGTGTTCAAATCCGGTTGTGTTCAAATCCGGTTGTCCAGACATGTGTTCCACAGTCATTGAAGGAATTGGGTTGGGAAAAGTGATTTCTTTCTTTGTGCTGCAAATATCGAGAAAACCAGCCACTTTATCACCATCAATATCTTTCATTCAGTGTGACCGTCTGACCCCCTCCGCATTAAATAATGCCCTATAGGTCCGTCAAAACCAAAATTCTTACTTCCTTGAGAACACTCATGTTGGGAATCACATCCCTCCAAAAAGATATGTAATAGATTTACCTTCTACAAGGGACATGTACATTTTAATTTTACCGAAGGAAATACTGCCAGGTTCTAATCACGTTACATCATGTAAAGCCGCTGGAACCGGAAAAGCAAGAGCGACAAATGAGAGGTTGGGTAAGAGCTCTTATTTTGTCAAGGTGAGCGCTCAAGCACCTCTCAGCTCTAATTCTTAAGGCTATTGATTTTCCTGCCCTCCCTCTCTGCCCCTGCTCCAATAACGTACAAACCACAAGGATTTCCATGAACTAGTGCGTCTTCAGATGCCGCGCCATGGCCCTGGAAACAAACCTTGGGAAAGTGTTTGTGGGAGGGTTAATGAATGTAGATCAGTGTTTGCCGCAAACACAGCCCCGCCATCCACCGCAGCGTCCTTGGAGTCGGCGGGTCCAGGGTGAGAGTCGGGTCGACTTCGAGACAATACGGCTGATTAGGACAGCAAACACAAGAGACGGCGGAGCAGTGTCTCACACCCGGAGACTCTGCTAAGCCACGGTCCACAAGAAGAAGTGATAAATAACAGAGAGAAGCAGATAAAGACCTGCAGGCTCATTGATACCCATATGGTTTACTCTGCAAATCAATTAGAATAGAGTCAACATTAGCACTTTGCTAAAGAGAAAGTTTTATATAGAGCAAGTGACAATTAAAAATGTAGAAATGTTTTCATTCCACAAAAGCTGGAAATGCTGAGATAGCTGTTCACCTCTTTCACAATCAGTGATTAAAAAGGAACATAATACAATGTTACACTCTAAATGTCTATTATATTCAAGTTGTAGCTGTAATAAAACAAACCTGGGTTTTCATTATCTTGGGTGTAAAATAACCTTGTTAAAGTGAAATCCATACTTTACTCATGTTTTGCCTGAATCACATGTCAACACATAAGCTCCATAAATAACACCACTTGAGGCCAAAGCAGACAATTCATCAACACATTTATGGGTTTTATGCCCTCCCCTATTTGCTCTTGGTTTATTGTCAAAACATGGATCACGTTGGTCAAACACTGATCCCTGGGTGGGTTGTGTGCATGTACAGACAGTCAAGTATTTTTATGTGTCTTAATATTTTATGTTATCCCTGGACGATGATCCTGGTTTACAGTTGATACTCCGGGTTAAATAATTATTAATTTTGAAATCATTTGTCTTTAGAGTTACATGGATTATATGTTATATTTTAAAAGAAAAGAGCAGCAAAGATTTTAAACGAAAGTCTGAGCACAGCAGATTTACACCAGAAAAATACAAAAAAAGCAGATTTACAGATTAACACCAGAAAAACAGAATTAAGAAAAATCCATCTTAAATTTGAAAAAGGGATACATTTTATTAAGTTACAGTACATACATATATATACACAGTATAATCTTTTTACTGTTTTTAACAGAGGATATCACTTCACTACAATCCTGGCTTCTCTCTGTTGGCTCCCTGTTCGGTTTAGGTTTTACTATCAATTTTTCAGCTTGCTTCAGGTGGGGGTCCTTCTGGATGTTCAAGGTGCTTTTGCCATCTTGCCCCCACCCAACTGTGTTTGCACTTTGTGAACCCTGCTATATGAATAAAGTTGAGATTTTTATGAAAGGCATCTACTTCTACTTCTAACAAAATCCTGATATATATAGCAATACACAGTTAATGTGGAGGCGATCCCTTAAGAGAGGTTAAATAAAATAGAAATGGTTTCTCCCAGGGCTGGAGCGCCGACTGGGACTGAACTGTGAGTTCATTTACACACACAGTCTCACAGATGTACTGGGGTATTGATGCAAGATATGAGCAAGATAGTCACTGGCGGCGAGATATCATGAACTCAGCCAACTACTTGAAACACATCGCAGCCTGCAAGTCATCTGAGGGGTAAAACCCATCGCTGACAGCTCGCATTTCACAGCTGGGAGCCCAGACGGAGATATTAAGGCAGTGTCCAGGCTGAGGGAAGGGCTTGTAAAATGTCTCAGTTTATAAAGACAAGCAGAGGTGATGAATCACAACTGCATACATGTCTGTTTTGGGACAAAAACTCCCAATATTATCTTCCATTCTCAGATTCCTCCCTGCACCCCTGAGACTTACTTGTCATGCACAGGTCCATTTCTGTGTGAGTGCACATGTACACTGGGATAAATAGCATTTCCCGAGGAATAAGCCAGCTCTTATTGGAGATCCAAGTTTGAGCGGGGATGGCAATTTGTGCCCATCATGCAACACTAATATATAATGACACCCCTGGAAATGCTGCCTTCTCGTTTCATTTGCAATGCTAACTTGCCTCCAGACCGCACTAACGTGGCACAACAGCGGAGTACGGAGGGGGCTAATTGCACCGAGGTGGCCAGAAGCAACATGAGAGCCTATAATTGGAGGACACACTCAGTGTGTGTGAAGACCATTTGCATATCACTTCCACTGTCTCTGCGAGTTTTCCAGCTAATAATGTTCCGTCACCTCACAGAGTCCATGGTGGGCACTTTCTGCATTTATTTATTTTAGCCTTACAGTTCCTGTGGCTGTCTGCCTGTCCACATCACTTACAAACATTGTGTGACTTACTCTTGAAAGTTGAATCAATCAAGGAAACACACACACTCCTGCCGCTTAGTTGTGTCCAATCTAAAAAGAAGCACAGAAGGACAAACAGATCTATTAATACTGCAAGCCTGCTTTGCATGACACCTTTTGCCATGATGTCTTCGGATATAAAATCTTATGCCGAAGATTTTCGGAATCTTTAATGGAGTCGTTACACCCTTACCCATGGTTTAGTGGTTTTTTAACAATCAGGACAAGATGGATAGGTGGATATCAAGGTGGATATCCCTTGTGTATAACCTCTGAAATGTAATGATGATGAATTGTCAACCAGCAGCAGAAATCAAGGATCAGCAGCTGATGTTAGCGACATCAGTTGTGTACGTGCAGATTTTCTATTGCATTCATCAAGCAATCAAATTTTATTTGTGCAGCCCATATTCACAAATCACAATTTGTCTCATAAGGATTCATGATTTGAACCAGGCTTTGTACATTTTCCAACTGAAGAGTATTGAATCTCCTGCAGCTGTAAATAAAGATTTAACCAATTTAAGGAAAGTAGCGATCAGTGTTGATATGGTAGCAGTGGTCACAATAAACCACCTCTGAATGTGGGCTGAGTGTGATGGGATCGATGTCCGATCTGAATGCATTCACACCTGTACTTAGAGCTGCCACTTCTGATCACAACATCCACATGTTAATACCAGGTGTTTACAGGGCACTGTGTCTCTGCTAGAAAAAGACAAGGAGCCCACTGGTGCTTTGGCAGACATCTAACATGTAGGAGTCACTAAGTTGGTACTTGTGCTATTCTGCCAATATATTCCAACTTTATGATTCAATTTCCAGTGCAAAAACTCAATATAAATTAGTGAGGATTTTCTCTATTAGTAAGTTGCACTGTAGGGGCCAATGGGCGCAGCCTCATTACTTGGCTTATACAAAAGCAGAGCACTAACTTTCCCTCCTCCGTTTAAGCAGTCCCCTTTTAGACCTTTTGGGGCTTGTTAGTGGAGACCATACACCTAGGAGCAGCGGAGTTGTCCAAGCCCCCTCCCTACAGAACAATGAGCCTGTTGTGCCTCCCTCAGTTGTGAGGAGAAGTCCTGGGAGACTGCAGAGGCAGCTGTGGTGGGATCCTGGGACAAGGGCTAGGACTCGGGGAGGAGGAGTCCAGCAGAGAGTTTTTGGGGGGAGGGGTGTAAGGTTATGGAGTGTAGAGGGCCTGTGTGTTGTGGGAACCCCCGAACTCCGCACCAACCACCCACCCCCCCAATCTTTTCTGACTTCAGAAAAGGCCAACGCGACAGAACTGCCATTTGCAATGCAGATCATGTCCAGGAGGGAGGAAAAAAGAAGCTGGGAATCAATGGTCCTGTATCAATCTGCTGACTGCTAATGTCCTCCACAATCTGATTCTTGACCCCTTCTCTGCCGTCCCTCAGACAAACCACCATTGTCCTGCAGGGCCCCACCTTTCTCCCCCACGCTCTATTGCGCAGCCAAAGATGCCACATTAGGCGAGGAAAATCCACAACTTGACGTTCCTTTGAGGAGAGTCGCAGTAACTGTCATTTAGAAATGTGTTCAGCAGGTTCGGGGCCACGACATAATGGGGCTGAAAAGAGGCAAGAGGGGGAGAAAGGGGGAGGGTGGAGAAGTGAGGGGAACCAGTCAGTGTTTAGCGAACACAGCATTTAACCCTTGTGGTCATTGTCATAATATCCCAATTTGTGTCACAAATCTGGTTAGAGCGATACGGTAAATCAGTAAAAGAAAAGCAAGAGTGTCAGGTGACAGCGGTCAGAAACAAAGAGGGAGCTGTTTGAAATCTCGTCCTCGACACTCATCATACCTGAGCAACGCCGGGCCGAGAGGCCGCCTCATTATTTTTACATGAAGCTAAAACGCACCGCTTCATCACATCAACCTGTTAAATAAACGCACCAATTAGCAAATCAGAACACCCCCTCTGTCTTTCATCTCCAACTAAGTGATAACATCACAAAGATGTTTCACGTTTGATGAAACACCTCAGAAAGATTTGTATGAGTGCTGGTCTCATTAAATCCTTGGTGGGATATATTTCAATTTGCAGACTTGATTACATATCATTTAAGCATGATAAGCAAGTATAGCGAGAGTATTTTTCTTATTTGATTGCTTCACAGCTTGATACATTGCCTTTCATCTTATCACTCTGACTCTGCCAGAAAAAAGAAAAAAAAGCAATACAGAGATAATCTGTATCTGTTATTCCCCAATGAAACCGAATGCTAACAATCCCGCCTGAAATTCAGCGTGTGGTGTCACTCTCAGATGTTTCGGCCAAACAGAGGAAAAATGCGCACAATTAATAAACCTGCATCTCTTGTGGAAAGAACCCCAGCTATTTCAGAGCCATTAGCGATTTGGTTTGAAGCAACAAAACCTTGACCTCAGGGTGGGGGGTGGGAGGGTAAATTGGCCAAGATTTCATTCTGAAGCTAAAAGTTCAGCATGTGCAGGGTAATCTGCCTCAGAGTATTCATTATGCTGCAAGATTGAGATGAAGGGCCGTCCTGTGGGACCTTGGAACTCTTTCAGAGGTGAGCAGTTGAAATAAAAGTTACCACATATAGATGTACTGGCCCCTCAGCCCACTTAGGGACTAGACTCAGGGTTTTTTCCTCAACTGAAAGTCTGGACCAGGGTCAACCTGCAATTCATGGATGTTTTGCATCTCACCTCAGTATATCTCAAGCTATCGCTCCATGTCTTGTCCCATCTTCTCAGCCAGAGGCGAAAGCGTTTCAGCTCTTAACATGGGCTGCATCTTCCTATACTTGACACCGATTGGTTTGTAGACAGGCGTGTGTCTGATGTGGGCGTGTTGCCAATTTAGCTGTTGCACATTCTAACATTTTTGAAGAATGTGCTTAGAAAAAAAATGTTTTTTCCATTTGAATGGAGAAAATAAATGAAATGGTTAATTATGAAAGTTTCATTGCCACTGTAATATCATTGTATTACAGTTTATCTGAACTGCCAGAACACTGAACCCCAATTTGTAAACAGGTCTCGTTAGACAGTTTGCAAATCCATCAACACATCCTCACTGACACAAACAGACCTCAGAGGTTAAACACAAATAACCACATCTGGTCATCAACACACCACCACTCAGTATTGAATGCACATGTGTCCAATCAGGTTATTTTAGAACCATAAACAGTAGCGGCTGGTGCTAAAATGTATTGGGGGTGGGGTGCAGTTTTTTTTCTGTGAGCTCGTCCTCATCACTTGATAGAATCTTTAAATCCGGTTGGTCAGAGAGCTGCCTCCCATGGAAAATCTGCAACAACCAATTAAAGAGCAACCTCAGGTCCTGTGTATATGTATTTAGACAGAATTTAACCAAATGCAATTCAAAGACAACTCATATTATTGCTCACAGGTAGACGGTCTACCAGGAGCATTGTACAAGAAAAACATTATAATGTAATTAAATAACTGTTAATATTAACCAACCACCAATAACCATACAACACTGGATGTCTTCAATATTTCTGGATAGTGCAGTTTTTTGTTTTAATACATTTTCATAAGTGCAGGAACGTGCTAATACCCTACGATATTTTTCTTCCCTGCTATAAACAGAGAAAATGTTTTGTGTTTATTTATGTAGTGTGAAAAGATAATAGTTTTGAATCAATGGTTTGAATTTGCAAGACAAGTCAAAGGTGTTGTGAATTCGATAAACTGTACCAGCCAGGGACGGGACCAGGGGGTGTTGGCCCCAGCTGACAGAGCTGATTGGCCCCTGGGGAACTGCCCAAGTCTTTAAAATTATAATAAGCTAGAGACTTACTAACAATAAATATCACAGTGAAAGAAAATAAAAGTACACAATGTGCTTTAATAAGGAGTAATTTTCTAAATATAATCAATGATGTGTGGTTGTGCTCAAAGCTATAGAGCTAGCAGTAAACAAGGAATTACTTAAATGAGCCCCACACTGAATTCAGAATTGTACATGGACATGGATGTTGGACAAACAATTGGCCCTTAGAGTAAATTGTGGCCCCTTTATGTCCCCTGATTAAAAAAAAAATCCTAGACAGACCACTGCTACCAACAAAATGAACGTCCTTGTTGTTCAAACATATCAAGAGAAGCAAAGACTACAAGCAAATTCTGCTTCTGTTTCTTCTATTGTTCAATGCTGTTTCAAATTCCAGCATTTGGCCCAAAAGTCTGAACTATGCAAAAAGTGTTTTCACACTGCAAGTGAACTGAACCATGGTTCTGTTTGATCCGGAAACGAGACCGGCTCTTTTGGTAAATCTCCTTTCATACCTGAGATTTTGGTTTGGACTAAACTGAAAAGTCTTAAACCAAAAAAGGTGGTTGTCAAAGCCCCCTTAAAACCAGAAAATCACCCCAAAGTAAAGAGGGAACTTGAAACATGTGAATGACATTTTACTCACTGGAAAATCTTGCATGGTAGACTCATTTAAACTTCCTCTGTGTTCATGGTTTGGACAAAAATAAAAGCAGGAAGTTGATTGTATGTATTATAAGGCCATGCTCTCTCATCTCCTCTTACAGACTCTCCACCCCACAGTATATATGTATGAATTCTGACCATGCAGCGACCTGCTCCTGCATTAAAATGCTATACAGTGGATTAGCTACCACTGAATGGTATGATTTGGAGGCCAATCTGTCAGTTCACCACGAGAAGCCTGTTCAGTCCTGTTGCCTGCTGTTTATTTATGAGCAGGTCTAGGCCCAGCGTTTTTTAATCATTCATGAAACTTCGACGGGCCGCAAAAGAAGTCAGCACCATACTGGATGCGTATTCAACCAATACTGGGAATTAAAAAAAAAAATAGGCAATTTTCTCGGAGATTGTGAAATGAAAATAGATGGGAGGAAAAGGAAGAAAATCCGTGAGTTACACCCGTGGATTGTTATTATCCCATTTTGTTTGGATTCATCACCGCTCTTTAAAACAAATGAGGATTGCTAATGATTGTCGTGCCCATATAATCTCCTCTGTCTAATAATTCAACCTCAAATTATTCATCTATTCAGCTTGACCTGGTGTTTTCTCTTTGCGATAACCAATCAAATAACACAAATCGTGCAGGGCCGGGTCTTTGCAATGTCCTCCCACCCGCTCCAATATAGCAACACACTTCCCAAAGTCCATTCTCATTCAGAAGTGAAAATAAATGAAGGAGCAAATAAATTGAAATTACTTATAGGTCAGCGGCAAGAATCGCTGTTGTAAATCAGGGAGTTGAAAAGTTCAAATTAAAATTGTTGGCATATTTACCACTGGGGCTCAAAGCACTCAGATATTAAATGTGGAAGAAATGGAGAAAATAGTTACTTGATTAGCAGGAAATAATGTGGTCTTTTTATAAACGAATGTGCTTGACCTGCGTGCAAGCGACTGGATCCACGTTTGGAAATGTTGTTATGAAAGAAGGAGAGACGGAACAGGTCACTGCTGGAAACCTCTTCTTTCAAATGGAGGTTTGTAGAAGGGGTCGGGGGGGAGAGTAAGAGTGTGTGTGTGTGTTAGGGTCAACTAAGCCCTCTTGGATCAGTTTGAACAGTGTGAGGATCATAAGCCCACAACACAATTGCTTCTATGAGGACACAAGCAAAACACTTCATAAATCAACTTCTTCGATGACAGCTCGTGCCGGTCTACGGAGCAGAATCACACCTGCATCATTCCTCAGTGTGACTCATAGACAAGCAGCTCGTTTTATAGCTTTTTTATTTTAAATAGTCAAGTGTCTTTAGGTTTTCAGGTTTCATGCCCCACAACCGGATTTTTGTTTGGAAATAATTTGGTATCATCACTCCGTTCAGAGAGTTTGGTCGGTGAACTAAGTACAAACTTAAAAAAGTGGTACAGTATTTCTTAGAGAATGAGAATCCAGCCAATAGTTACAGAGATATTCCAGTGTGGATTTAAGTGGTGGACTGACACTGACACTCTGCAAGCACTGCGAAAAAAAACTCCTGAATAAGCAGCTACACATGGGAAGTTGTGGATGAACAAACTGCAGAACTAGAATCTCACTGAGGGACCTAAAGATGCAGACTTTGGCATCTGGCTGGAACTATTTGCTGTGAGATTAATGAAGAAACCATTAAAAACCATTTGGTAGCCAGGTACGTAGACGAGCCACATGAATAGTTACATCCTATTTTTCTTGGCAGCATCTGCCCTTAAATGGTATTGTGCTCACCTGTCCAAACAAAGCCACAGAAGAAAAGTGATTAATTACACATCTGCTCTAAATGCATTTAATATGAACTTGTGCTCAAATATGAGACCATGGATTTCAGTTTAATATCTCTTTATAATAAAACATTTTTTACTCCTCAACTACATCATGTGTGGATGTGCAGACGCAAATTCCTGCTTGTGGGCACCAGCACATTCTCCAGCCTTGTCTCCGCCACTTGATGACAAGATTTGACAAATGTTGCGGCACAGCTGCACACAGAAGTGCTGCGGCCCAGTTTGGAAATATTTCTGCCTGCGACCGTGCCAGCATCCAAGGATTAGGGCCGAAGGAAGGCTGCATTACTCTGGAGATGGAACATCTGTGTTTCTGAAGGGCAATCCTCGAGATACCCACCGGCCTTGGGAGAAGAGACGAGGGCCAGCGCAATAGCCATTACTGAAAGGTTAGCCAATTCGCCTTAAACCAAATGGAGATGGCGTCATGCTGCACTGCTGCACTGTGTAATCACAACACTGCGGTCATTGGTTGTGCAAACAAATTCCATCGACCGAAAAAGGTACAACACGATAGAAAGTACATGCAAATGAGCCTGAAACTTCACCCAATGGTGTTGTGAAGCACTGACTAAGATTGATGAGCTGCAATAAATTACTGTACATTAAAGCTGGGAAAACCTGATAGTAAAAAGGTCCCGAAAATCAAAACACACAAGTATGAAGTCAAAACAAAAGCTGGGTGCAATACATCGAAAAGTTTTAATTTACATTTCAAGAGTTGCCCAGAATGAGCGTGCATAACAGCATGAAAACATCAGTTCAGTGAAAACGCCTTGATCTTACAGGGACAACAAGCGCCCAACAGGAGAAAAGATGGATTGGGGACTCGGCGGGTCACCACTGTTTGTGTGTTTGCTTTTGGTGTTTGCAGAGAAGGCCTCTTTTTTTCCTTCTTTTTTTTTTTTACGATGCCATCTGCGCCTCCGCAAGAAAGGACAGCATTGTCTGTACATGCAAGCCCCTTGTGAATGATCACTGTGTTGAGGCGTTAATGACAATACCATTTGAACTTCCCACACTGCTTTTCTTTCATGGTTTAAAGTTCTACTCTCCGTGCGCCAAGCAAAACAAGAGCGTAATGGACATTTTCTGGCCGAGCAATTATGTGAGACGAGACTGCCCTCGTGTTTTGTTTGTGACGGGTTTGTAGCGGAGCAGGCGCTGGACAGCCTGAGAAAAGTGCAAAAGTTCAGTATAAGTTTTTTTTTGTGATGATCAAAGGAAACAGGATTTCCCACCTTTCAATGTATTTCAGACTTTGTTTCTAATCTATATCAATTTATGGCAGATAAACCAACAGGAGAGACTGTTAGACTCTGTTAATGAATCATTATCACAGAGACTGTCCTAAAGCTAATTTATCCGAAATGTTAGAGACTTGTACGGATGGAGTCTTCTCTCCGTGCTCTGCATTCATTTTGTCCGTATATATGCACGTTTACTTAGAGCTTACAGATATGGACAGACAAAAATGGAGCTGGTCCACAGGACATTGTGGGAAGGGCAATGGTTTAAGCGAGTTGACCATAGGACATTTTTAACTTTTTAAAGAAAGAATTTGCAAGTTATTAACTTGTACCATGTTTTTTTTTTATAATAAAACTGCTTTTGTATGTTTGTATATTTTGCAAGTGGTACAACTTCCTCCACTGTCACCATATTTGTTTTTGTCTGAAATGCTAGACTCTGTGCTGCCCTGTAAATGTGAATAAAAGTGAATGTACTGCTTAACAACCATGCCAACGTAAAGAACGCATGTAGGTATGTGGGCAGCGGCAGTCACGTATGTATTCATAGGTGTGTGTGTGTGAGTCATGCTGCATTTACACCACAGAAACATCCTATTTCTGCTCCTCTGTTTACAAATTCTCTGGCGTCTTTACTTCAGAACAATGGCAAGTGTTTCCAAGCACATCATGTTGCAGTTCTTTAAGAAAGAATAATTGCTCTTCAACATTTAACTGCTCTTACTCCAACAAAGAAAAGAAAAACATTGTCTGTGTACGTTCCTTTAACTCAAAAATGTCGGTGAGTCTGCCAGAGATGTGGTGCTACCAAGCAAACCAATCACAGCGTTTGCTGTCTGTGTTGCCTTGACACGTAGTAGCTGATTCGGCGTAGCTTTGCTGCAGAAGCATGAATTGGGCCTTGCTGTACAGCTCTTCGATATACCTCTTTTAAAACTTGCGTCTGCTGAGGAGTCGTTTGGAGTAAGCGCCAATTAAATCCATTCCCCTTGCAAACAAAAGCAAGACATTAGCAGGTGTTAGTGGGTTTATTAACCAGTGGGAAAGCGTTTTACATTACAGTGGAAAGAGGACATCAAATAAGCAGAAAAAAAAATTACAAAAAAACTTTATTGCTCAGGAGGTGAAGCACTGACAACTCACCATCCAAACTTCTCCATATTGCAAGTCACCCACAGCTGCACACCATGTGCACTCCAAATCTGCTTGCTCTGCATCCAGCCCCTCACAGTAACTGTCATTCCCACTGGTTAATCACATCAATTTGTTTAGCTGGGGCTGTGTACTTGTTGTTGTTTTGCTCATTTCTGAGCATGCCCAGAGGAGGAGGTGTTCTCCTGAGCAGCATCGAACAGGGGTCCTCTTTCTGCGGGGCTGATGCAGGCAGCTCATTAGTCGCCTCTCTCCTCATCCCTTAAACAGCTTGGTTTGCATAAGCAAATAGAAAGTGAAGGTGTTCGAGGCAGGAAAGGGATGATGGGATTCCATACTTCCTGATTGGCATTTTTCTGCCAGGGCCTGTGTGTTGGAGAAAAAAAAACATTGCTGTCTCGTGCCTCAGCCTGGGATTCAACTAAAAGCACTGTTGTTGCTGTGGTTGCACCTGCTGTATGAATGTCTTGAGTTAATTCTTAGACAGTTTGTGTATTTGCTCCAGAGAAAAATAGAAAGTGTTCATTGTTTACCAACCATCATGTGGCGTGCTAGAAAAGTAATATATTCATCGAGCCAGTAAGGCTTAAGGAGATGATGATGAATGTTTGAGAAAATAAAGGTGCGTTAGCTCTGGTCTTCACGTCATTATTATTACAGGGAGAACAACCAATGTAGATGCTGCTGCTTGGTGTGAGGTATAGTGTGAATTACCCTGCACGTCATTTGGAAAATTGCATTACATAAGCCTGAAGGTGATGGAAGAAAGAAAACAGTCCAAATTAAGGTGAGCGTGGGCGGCACAGGGCTGCAGCCCAATGACATCATGAGTCCAAATCCATAATGACACATTTAGCAGGCAAGAGTCACTTATTTTAAGTGGAGACCAAATAAGCAGCTAGAAAGTACTATTAAATGAATGTGTTGTTGCTTACTGGATGAAAATAAGAAAAAATTTCATTCATACTTCCAAAGTGATAATATGTAAATGTTATGTTTACAACATCCGTAATAAGATATTATGTATAAACAGCTCTGTGTCCTCAGTTACAGCTATAGCATCCTGCTGCTAAAATATATTTGAGCAGGACACTAAATCCTATTAGCAGCTGATCTTGACCTTTGACCTCTAAGGAATGCAAAACAAAATAAAAGTCCTTACACGCATGTAAGCATGTAAATATGCATGTATGTAAAATGTGCATTTATTGTGTGGATTTCAATTTAAAATAAATACACCATGTTTGAGCAACCAATCCATTCATTCATCCTTTACTGATTTATTTAACATCTTATTTTAATGCTGATCGAGATAATTTAAATAACAATTTAAAAAGTTAAATGTGTAAAAACTGAGCAAGCACAGGTCCGATATAAAGTTGCACTTCAGCCACCTCACTTTAAGGTTCGCCTCTGCACATAGACATACTACCCCCAAATATAATTATTGCTCTGCCACAGTTTCATGAAGTATGGAGGGAGGGGGCAGATGCTGAGAAGCAGTAAATTAGCACGAGGCTCCATCAGAGGAGGAGAGAACGTGCTTTGGCTTTCTGACAGAGGAGGAAATGAGCTTAGAGGATCTCCAGGGCCGTAGCGGGCCTTTGGTTGGTAAAAAAAAAAAACGAGAAGGAGATGGAATTCCAGACCTGTAAAGAAAAAAAAAAAAATCATAACTGCAGAACAAGCGTGAATGTATAGGTCCTTCAGAACCCTGGCAGAACCTTCCAAAGTAAACGGGGGTCACTGTGGCTGCTTTGTCCAATTTTCCGGGGAGTTTTCAAAGACTGACTTCCTGTGTAAATTATGCTTCGTGTTAAAGTTTTTTTTTCTTCCTGCCAGTTAACATGAGAAGTGTTGATTTTGCATGAAAGTCCTCTCTACCTGTGTGAGTCCAATTTACACAGTTTTGATTTAAGTCAATATTTGGATTATAAAAAAGGGACTTGAGAATACGTGCTGACCATTTTGTCACAGGCTCGCCCTCAGTAACAACGCACTTCATCATATGGCTGCAGTTTAGCAACACTCGACTATGAAATCAACTCTATTTTTCGTATTAATTGGAGGTGCTGCGAGACATAAAGGAATCAGAAACTGAGAAAGTGAAGACAAAGACACATTTGAAGTTAATCATGCAAGAGGGTTGTCAAAGATGTGTTGCAGCAAGACCCCAGGCGAGACCAGCAACATCTTTTAATCTGCACCGGGGACATGTAAACAGTCATTAAGATGGTGGGAACGCTATTCATGCTTTTCAGCTGCCTGATAGATGCGGGACGCCTTGCCAATGTCTACACAAGCACGGCACCAATACGAAGCCGTCAACACTTTCAAGAAAGAAAAAAAAAAAAAAAAGAAGAAGAAATTGGGAGCTTGTGCAAGGGATTCTGCACGCACCTTCGCAACTGACACGCATACACTCAAAACACAACACACATCTATTCAGGCTGCGTGCGAAGTAAAGGGATTCACTCAGGCTGACGATAATGTAGTTTTTCTTCTCTGGAGTTTCTATGGCAGATGTGCTGGTGCTGGGGAAAAAGCGGAAGGGATGCATTGGGGGCTTGTTAATTAGCAGAGAGTTTTGAAAGGCCCCGCGTCCCGCCTTGGCTGGCAGGTTGGCAGCACCTGATTAGAAGGGAATAGTGAAGCGCTGAGACGACGCTCTAGTTCCCCAAAATAAAAAGAGGGAGAAATCCACACTCACTCTCTCAGATGCGCACACACACACACACACACACACACACACACACTCACTCACTCACTCTCGGGGGCCCGTATGCTGGCCTCATTTTTTCCGCGTCTTCACCTGACAAATTGAATTCGCGTTGTTAAAAGCGCAGACACTGAAGAGCGAATACATATGTCTAAAGCTTCTCTTTGAACTGGGAATGCAAAGGAGATCATTAGACATACAACATTGTTTTCTGACGTGAAACGTGCTCCACGGAAAAGGCTGCGAATTATGTCACATGACGATGATTCAAGCATATGGAAAGTTTACCAAGTTGCAGAGCTTGTAAATCTGGTTGAAATACAAGTAGTTTTCAGATATGAACTCCAGAAAATGTCCGCACAATAAGGGTCGGGAGTTTCTCTGGAGTTTGCCTTTCGCATATGAATCACACAGCAGGAGTAAACTAAAGCAGGAGATTACATGCTTTTGTTTACTGCCCATCAACACTGGTGTCGGCCCTCACGTCTGGAGCCTCTCTTGCGCATTTGCGCTCTCCCATACAGCGCCTCAGGAGAATGTTAGGAGATTATCCGGAGTTCAATCGAATGTAAAAGCAGGTACAGTTTGGTGTATAGGTTGTTTTTTGGCAATCTCTCACTTTTTTATTATTATTCCTGAATGAGTGTCTTTGCATAACAGTCTATGAAATATACATATCAGTAGACAGCCAAGCTGGCAGGTTGTGTTTATGGAAGTGGGTGAAACCTTCAATCTCAGAATGACATGCATTTCAACAAGGGCTGAAATTACAGCTCTGTCAGGATGCACATTATCGTCTCTGGATCCACACAGACAGGAATGTTATGGGTAACTGTAGGTTGCAGAGGCTCACAGGGAAGTCCGTATACACAGACACACACACACCCCAAATCTCAACAGTGCATCATTCTGCACCGTGTGCCAAACAAGCAAATTGAGTGATCCCATTTCCTGTAAGAGGACGCATTAAGACAAAAACAGAAAGATCGTCCTTGCGTCTGAGTCAATGCAAACTTGAGACTGTCTTGTTCAAGATTCACAGAGAAAGAGCAGCAGAAGTGCAGGAAAGGAGACGGTAAATGTGTGTATTTGATGGTTCTTGTGTTTGGCAGGTGGTAACTACGGTGTAGACTAGTCTGCATGCAGACATTATGAGGTCCCTCAGGGGTCTATGATTTCAGGATATTTGTGTTTGCAAGCCATGTTGTTATCCGCCTGCTGCCCTCGGTGTCAGGACCACCATGGGAAGTCCTTACCCCTGGGGAATACTGCTGATCAGGGCCTCAGCTGAGGAAGCTCATTTCATGATTCCATCTCTCAAAGTCAAACAAGACCAAGTGAACCTAGCAAGTATTTGTTTTTTCTTTTTTTGTGTTAGGGTTGATTTTAGGTTTGTGATTTATGTGCAAGAATGTTGGGATTGTCAAGGATCGGGTCAGTTTTATCAAAATTCTGTCTTGCAGTGTCGATACTTTGAAAACATTTGCCATTTCTGCAAAACTCTCCTGCCAACTCCTGCTGCGGCTGACCTCTCTGTTCAGGGAGGGACCAGGAATGAAAGTAGAATAAAACACAGGGATAAAGTAGGGAGAGACATAATGGTAACAGAAAGTATTTCTCACTCAGGCCAGGACAAGAAGCATAACGTAGAAGAAAGGCCACTCAGTTATCATGCAGCCAGATGGGGACACCAGATCTAGGGTGGCACAGGTTACCAGGACCTCCCTTCCCTTCCACTGGTCCTGAGTCCAACTAATGGACATCTGTCACAGTCCCACGACGGCAGACCCAGCCACTGTCAGAGCCGTAATGAAATATGTATGAAACAAGGATGTTTAGCACCGGGCCCGCCGCTGCTAATCAATGATTCGATCCATGGCGCCCAATGTAGAATACATTTATTATACATTATCTTTTCATGCAGTCAATTTTATGCATTCTGATTCCACCTCCAGACGCGCTGCATTGAAATGAGGCAAAGCTGAGATTGTGTTTAAAATTTAAAGTGGTCCCATTGCCCCAAGCTATATGCCCTCCTTGCTGTCATGCACGATGCACGATCGTTGGAAAGTGAGACATTTCTTCTCTTGCGCCGCTCTCCCTCCGAGCATTTGCTGCAACAATTGCACAGCCAGTCCTTCCTCAAAACACCAAACATATTTGTGGCACAAAGTAATGTCAACCAAGCTTTTCTTTCTAATTATGTAAAAAAAAAAAAAGGTGTCCTGCGTGGTGAGCCCAAGCTAAGTGACCTGAACAGGAGTTAGCAGGAGCAGCCAAGGGCAAAGCTGGCTAATGTAAACCAAATCCTGTACCTGGGGAGCTCAGCCTATTCAGGCTAATCCACAAGCCTGGAGGCTGCTGCTGCTTTAATAGGGGCACTGTGGACCTAGTCATTGTCCTCTCTACTCAAGGAGCCCAATGCAACATGTTTGCCCCACTGAGCTCCAAAAGTGCCTCCGATCTGAATATTTATCTAAGGCATATGGAAAGGGGGTGGGGGTGCAGAGAAAGGAAGTGAGATTTGTCTGTCTGCGTTTTGTTTCGATGTGCCAAAACATGGATGATATCCTATTTTTAAAAAGACAAAGGAAACAAAGTGCATTTCTCATGTGAGGCTTGTAAAACAGCACAAGATGCTTTGACTCGTGGTTAGCGCTGACAACAATGCAAGAAAAAAAAAAGAAGCAGATTACAAATAGACTGAAGGGAACGAGGATCCAGTGAATCATGGTGGTTGTAATATCAAACGCACCTTTCTCCGCAGGCCTGTCATTTGGCACCAGCCACCGAGGGAGCAATAGCAGCTGTCAGCAGCAGCCCTTTACATATCTATTCTCCCAATACATCTCATTGGATTCAAATCATTTTACCTCAGGCATTTGTGTCAGTCCCCCTCCTCAGATTCTTCCATTATGAGTGTGCGCGCCAGTGTTTGTGTGGGGTACGTGCACATACACAATATCTGTAAGTTGTTCACACTGTTCTCAGTGTGTTTGTGCATGTGTGTTTGAGCACAAAAAGCAAAGAGTATTTACACACACACACACACACGTTTACCCCTGGTGCCATGGGAGCCTGGAGTATGCCAGGGGGCTGCTGGGGTTTCACAGCAGGGGTGGAAGCCTGTGAAGGACTGCCTCAGTAAACCCACTGATTATCTGCACCATTAATTCACACCTCCTTGACCTTGCCTCTCAATCTATACTCCAGCACTCATCTTTAGTGACACAGTAGAGGCGGCAGGGCTCATATTGTATAATCCAGGACTGACACACGCCACAAAGCAAGTGCTCTGTTGTTTTCTGTCCTTGTCTCATTTCTTATGGTGGCTTGTTTACTCTGACACCAGAATCACTTTTTTCAATGAATGTATTTACAACGATGAACTCATTGTAACCAAAGATATGATTTTTGATCACAAGAGCTCAGCTTCAAGTTCAGGTCTTAACGTGCCCAAAAGCATCCAGATATCTGATCCCTAACATTGCATTCGCAAGTGATCTGTGGCTCATGTGAAGTACCTTTTCCTCTTGCACTTCTCACGCTTCGTCTTTTGATAGGTTTATTGCAAGTGCCACAATATCACCACATAATGATGGATATTTGTTTCACTGCTGTGTTTATTCATTCATTCACATCCGACTTTGCTTGCTCTCTCGTGCAGATACGTAAACATTGTCATCAGACATCTTCAAACTCAGACTAGGTTAAAACAATTAGGTCTTTTCAAACAAAAATGATAAATCGTGATTACATATTGAGTTGGGAGTGATCAAATGACCAAGCCTGTTGAAATACAGCGATTCACTGAAATACTCTTATAAAAGGTGAAATGCATTAATGGAAATGTTTGACATCTTTCAGGTTGAATGTCAATACCAGGTATGAACAGGGCAAAGGTTTATTCCACCTATTTAGAAGCATCACTTCTTTCAGAGGTTTTTTTGACAGGGGTGGGAGTAATCACTCTAAATGCAATACATTTCCATTCAGTATCCTGTGTTTGCAGTTATTGCTGGAATATATAATTAACACTTAATTCTCTGAGATGGGATGGGAAGAGGTGGAGCATCAAGTGGATGTGAGTTGGTTTTTCTTACTCTAATGTCGTACTAGAATTATTGAAACTGCATCTGAATCCACGACTTTATCTTTTTCCCCATGCAGAAATCCTACATTTCAAGTTGAGGAAGAGTAGGAAGGGAAATAAAGAGTGTTTCCACTGACTATTAGTGAGCACCGACTCCTCTCCTAATGCTTTCTGTTGCTACGGCTCGTCAGCATCAGAGACGTGTCACACTTTGATGGCTCAGTTTTGGTGGGGCGGGGGGGGTTGTGGGAGCTGGGTACAGGCAGCGTCAAGCTGGGTTCAGAGGTTAATTGTCAGTATTTTGGTTTGTTACTCCATGTGTAGCTTCCATCCACTTTGATTCCCCCCTTCAGCTTGTGACTGCCGTGGAAAAAGAGGCTTTGTGCCGACAGCATTTGGTGCTCATTAACGCGGTCATAAATGTGAGGAAGGCTGCTGTTGTATCGCCACCGGTAACGTGCTGCTCTAACTGGTGCCCCTCCTTCACTCGCCTCCATACTGCAGCTCTATGCCTCACCGTGGTGGACGGCGGGCAGGGAGGCTGGGAGCTCTCGGCAGGTGATGAAAATGCATTCTCCGGGCTTAATTGAAGGTAGAGCTGTCATGTTCCACACAGACAGCCACATGTAATTATTCCAGTCTACAGGCTTCAGTTTGCCTGTCAGCTGCCTGCCTGCTGCTGCTGCTCCAGGGGTGTATAGAACCAGAGCAGGGTAGGGGTAGATAGGGGGTTGGGGTATAGAGGAAGTGAGAAAGGGAAAAGTGTGTTTCTGTGTGAGCTCGGCCTGGCTGGGGTGTTTCACTGGAGGGGTGAATAAAAAGCAGTGATCTTCCAATTTGTTTCTGCTGCTCGTCCCCCTCCTCTCTCTCTCTCTCTCTCTCTAACTTGTCTTTTCTACCTACTTTTCTCTTCTGCCTACACCCTCCAGTCAATCTTCGCTCTCTGCTTCTGTCACCGTATCTCCTCTCTTTCAGGAAGAAACAGGAATACAGAAGCAGAGAGAAGAAGAAGAGTGATCGACAGTAAATGTAGGCCCTCCACAGATAGCCCAGGCCGCTAAACATAGCCTGCTTGGTTCAACATCGACTTCAATTTGGGGAACCTCAGAGTATTTTGTTCCTCCATGTGGCAATTAGGATGTCAAATCAAACTTGGGAAGGCAAACAGCACAGCAAGCCTCCTCGCTGCTATTTCAAGACACCACGTCTATGTCTCAAGCACACATGCACATCTCTCTCTCCTAGAGGATTACAAAAACTCGGCTCAGAGAGAATTCTCTCCCTCACACGGACACAATGTTATGGAAATGATCACATCGCAGAACAATGCTGGGGCTCCTGACCCAACAGTCCAAGCAACCATAAATCGGGGCGTTTGGAGGAAGGCCTGACCCTTGACCCCCTCCAACACCAGCCCTGTCCTCACTGTCAATCAGGCCTTTATCTCCCCTGGACCTTTAAACATTACCCAGACAACAATGGGGGAAAAGCCAGCGCCCTCATCCCCAATCACACGCCTTCTTTCCAACATTTTAAACCATGACATCAGTGTGTGTCCTGGACAAATTGCAGCAGAATGTGGTGTCCGATACAAACATGACACACCAGGGTTTTCACATCAAACTCCATTAAATCCACTGATCTGAGTGCAGCTATTGATACAGTTGACCACACCACAGAGTGGGTTGGCCTATCTGCTCCCATGTAGTGCTATCAAAAACTTTTTGCATTCATTTTGTTCCACCATTTGCAGTGACACAGGCATTGCACCATACTTTGTTTGATTAAACAGTCGATCTACAATCCGACAGCTTTATGGTCATGAGAGGGAAAGAATGAAATCTTGGATTCAAACGGAATAAGTTTTGTTTGTAGACTCTCTGGGCTGCTCCTTAAAAAGGATGTTAAGTTAAGTTTGTTCCAGCATCTCATTAGGACGCCTCCTATTGGAGGTCTTCTGGGCACATCCAACAGGGAGGAAACCAAGAGTGGACACAGAACATGCTGGAGAGATTAGATGTGATCTGGCTTGGGAACGCCCGGGACCCTCCAGGACGAGCTGGAAAATGTTGCAGGGTAGAGGGAGTTAGCATCCTTGCTAAATCTGCTGTGGCGGAAAATAGGTGGATGGATGGATGGTAATGTAAGGACATTTTATTGAAAAGTGCTCTATAGATAAATTTTTTCACCCCCTATTGGCATAATTTTCATGACAATATGTTTTTCTCTGGATTGTTAATGCTTTTTTTCTAAAGAGTGAACCCTCTGGCCTCCTCTCCAATGGGACTGACAACAATCTCAATCTAATGAATGTTGCAATTCTATGATATCTCCTGTCTGGTGTACACCTCCCTAAATTCCATACTATTCCAGAGTTCCCATGACTAGAGCGAAAAAACTGCATATAAGATAAATATTTAAGGCCCCGAAGGTACTGTCAGTTCAACACAGCACAGAACAGGTCACACACTCCTTGTGTTCACAGAGGTTTTCAAAAGCACAGCCACATGAAGGCTTTGCTCTGCTTTCTTCCACACTTTTTCTTCTCATTTTCCCCTTTTACCATCAAGTGCAGTAAATCATAATTACTCTGATCTTATTCAAATGCATTTAATGACAGACCAATACAGTAAATGGCAGTTTTTGAAAACACTTTGTGAATCAGTAACCCTAAAACCTCAGTCTGGGTGTTTGCATTCATTCACGGAGCCCTGCGAGTGCGTGTGATTGCATGAATGTGTTGGTCTCGTGCCAACGTGGGGCAGTGTGCACTAAACAAGATAAAAAAGCATTTTCCAAGAAGTTTACTACATGGAATGTGGATCCTGCTGTTTGTCTGCAGACAAGGCCGTCCCATGCTGGAGACACTCAGGAATTTGGGGCTGAGCAGGGAAGGGCCACTGGGGGGACATGGGACTCACTCTGGGTCACTGATTCTGAGGTCATACCCCCCCAAATCATCCCGCCGTGTGTCCCTATTCAACCTACAATGTGCAATGAGCAACAATATTAATAGACAATGCAAACAAATCCACTTGTCCAGATAAAGGAGTCTCTGAATCTGGTATAGAGCAGTGAAATCTATTTAAAAAATAGATCTGAAACAAATCTGACCATGGGGCTGAGGTAGTTTTGTATCTAGTGCAATGCATACGAAAATACATTTTTCAAAACTGTTAAATACAAGAACAATGATATCAAGTCATGGTTGAAGAAATCCACTGATGGTGAAAGTTTGGTCTTTAAAGTTGGATTAATGGGCATTTTTATAAAGTACAGACACGAGCATCTCCCACAAACTGTGGTCTCTCGTGTTTCTATTTGCCACTAAACACACCCTGTCGGAAAATTAAAACCCACTGAAACCATTTAACTTTGTTTTTTTTAATTCAGAGAGGGATACATCCAGAGGATTTTTAATGTAAATGTTCATCTTAAAAAGTACAAAGAGAGTGACTGGCCTTAATCAGCCCTTCATTGGCCCTAATACTTAATGCCAATTCTAATTCTCAATAGTCACATATACCATTGAAATCCATGTGACCTATTGAATAAGTAGGTTGCAAAAATAATGATATTTTGGTGCCAACCATAAAAAAGGCATCACATGTTTTTTGAAACATCAGGCAGGATTTACACAGTTTGCAAACTAACAATTGATCAGAACAAAAACAGCAAATTTCTTCACACAACAAACACACACAACCCAGACCACACTCTCACTTCAGAGAAGTGACTGTGACTGTCACCAGCTCAGGCTCTACTTAAACTGGAACGTACCATCTGCTCAGGTGAGCACAGGGGGGGAATCAAAAAGGGCAGGTATTCAAAAGCTACACAGTTACATCAGAACAGATGGTCAGGTAAGCTATTTGGTATTGTTGGAATCTTAAGTGAGTTATGCACATACATTCACTCCTGTTTGAGCACCATAAAGAAGATATCATCACTCTACTGTTGGTTGAGTTGACCCTGTTCTTCACTCTGCTCACTCACTGACTCCATGAGGGAATGAGACTCACCTGTTCCCAATCTGAATCAAACACACCTGACTTCAATGTCACCACACGAGCACATGGCCTGAAACAACTCACAGGAAGAAACACATGTTAAAAAAGTGAATAATAAATATTATAATCACACTATGTGCCATATATTAATTTGATATGGAACATTTGGGGGTTTTGAACCTGATGGTGAAATTAGGAAACAATAATAATAACAATAATCACTAAAATGATCAGACACTAAAACTGCACCACCAAGCACCGACAGTCTGCTTAAACTTCATTAACCTGCACAGACTTGCACACACTCATAGATCAACTCCTTAAATGTGTCAGGATTCATGAGTTATTCATAGGAAATGAGTGAAAATGTCAAAAAGAAAATCATGACTCACATCACAATTTTCCACCAAGTTTCATGGAAATCCATTTATTAGTATTTGTGTAATCCTGCCAACAACCTCCTTGGCAGAGGTCATACACTTATTAATGTCGGTGAACATTGCCATGAAAAAACTGAAAGAAATATAAAATGCATTTATTTCATATACTATTTACTGAATAGAAACATACTTATCCAATGCACAGTGAAGTCTATTTAAATTGTCTTCACAAAACAGATCATATGCCAATTTTCACAGAAAAACAAATCGTTTTATAGTTAAATGAACACCTTTTTATCTAAGTTGAACAAACTGCCATCAGTCAATTGGTGCTTTGGGATCAATCGTCTTTGCATTGGAGATGCATTGGGTTCCTTTTTAATCTTTGTGGAGATAATGTTAGTAGCCTGACATCAATCAGAGCAGTGTAAGCTGTAAGAGGAGAGCACAGCAGCAATTATCATCCAAAGAGCTTCATCTCTGGTGTTTTCCTTTAAAGTAGATGGGGTCCAAATGTGGGACTTTTACCTCATTAAAAAAACAACTATGCGGATTCATATTCACTTTATAGATCTGAATTAGAGTGAGTGTTAGGGCGAAGGTTGCACATAAACAACTACAGGAAGCTCAAACAGCCTTCTCTCCTCCTCATTTTCTCTTTGGTGCATTGTAGCGTATAGTCAACTGATTATGGGGCGATTGCAGTTGCAGGATATTAGCCGAGCGGCCAGCTCCAAAGAGAGACCCTTCACACAGCTGGAGGCTCGGGGGGGTGGCCGACTTCAGAGGCGTGCGCCCGGCCCCTCGACACAAACCACACCGCTGTACAGTTTTGTCTCTTTGGACGTCTCTCCCTCCCTCTTCTCCTCCTTATCTGCCTTTTATCTCCTCCCACCTCACTCACTCTTTTTTAACCTACTCCACTTTGACACGCCCTCTCTCTCAAAGTCTCAGTAGTTCATTTCATGTGGTTTTAACATTGAATAGAACTTATGAAATCAAAAACATATAACAAGTATTGCTAAGACTGCCTCAATTCACCCCTTCGCCCTACCACTGTGCCCTACACCTTCGTTTTGCATGTGGCCGTGAAGGGGTAGTGTTGTCCCATTTCTCTATGTGATGGGGGTAGTGGCCATCTAGCCCTTCAACACCCCTTCAACCGTAGTGTATTCAGGACCTCACTAAACAAAGAGGTAGATGAAAACTCCCAGAATGCTTTGCGAGTGAAGAATCAACATGGCCACTGCTGCTGGTAAGAATGCTCATAACTGGAACTATGAAATCTTGCAAAATAACCACAAAGAAGAATTTGAATTATTTATTTGAATCCAGTAGCACATCTATAATGTAATTGAATTGATTGTGACAGGCATTTCAGGGAGATCACTACTGCCATAAAAACAAGCATGTAAACAGTCTGAGTGAGAATAACAAATTGTCAAGCCACAAATTTGGCAAACTTGCCTGCTTATGTTATTATGTTTTCAGTGCAGGGCAGTAGTTTCTATGGACAGGACTAACATTACATTGAAATAACCAATGTACACTTAATGACTAATCAATAGATGACGATGGTGAATAACGGTTGTTAATATAATAACATTAGTTGAGCTGCTGATGATGTAGCGAGTGGTGTCCCGATTCCTAGGGGAATATTTTCTAGTCCTGTCCCTTGTGGCTCTGTTTGGAGGGGGACTCTCTCAGTAACAGTTCCACCTCATTACCAGTACAAAATAACAAACCCCTGCTCTACTTGTCTCTATTGCTATTCTTGGTTCGTAGTATTTTCTGCAACTACAAGCAACCAACATCAGTGAAGAAAATCCCCAGTGTGCATGAATGGTCATGTGATATATTTTCAGACATGTTAGTAGCCTATGGACAGATATTTCTTTCTGATTCAGAGCTGTATGGAAACTGTTTTCAGTTTAAAAATGAAAGGGTGTTAGTGTGGACACAGCCTCCACCTCTTCTGTTGTCCCGCTCTCTCTCTCCCTGGTGTTCATGTTTGTCCTTGTCCCTCTCCGTCTGTGGGTTTGTCCACTTCCCCCTCTATGTAGGGGTGTTAAGCGTGAGTTTAGCTTCTTATGTGTTTGTGTCGTCTTTCTAAATCCTCAATGTAGAGAAGAGGTCTTGTGGCTCAGCTGCTTCCCAGTATGTGAAAGTTGAGCAACATCCTCCTAGATCCATTGTTTTCTTTTACATCTTTCAATGTTTTAATCCTAATTTCCCATTTTGAATTGATGCTGCTGCTGTTTTTCTGTGCATACACGACCATCCTGGAAGAGGCAGACTCTTTCTCAGGTGCTCTTCTTGCAAATTATTTTTAGGGCCTTATTAAGGAGTTGTTTTTCCTTATCTGATAGAATATGCTGTATACCGTACAGTCTGTAAAACCCCTTGAGGCAAATCTGTGATTGGAGATGTTTGACTTGACTCGACTTGATAGTCACATGGATTGCCAAGAAGTTCCCTGTTCCCTGCGGGGCGACTTCAGTAATGGAGTTCAAATTTGCTGACACACTAAAACACATTACACATGCTTAAGATGATGAACGTGGTAAACATTGTACAGTTCCTGCTTAATGCCAGCATGTTAGTGTGCTGGCATTAGCCCTTAGCTCAAAACACTGGCTTAAATCAGCCTCACAGCAATAATCTCAACACACACAGCAAATCTTTTTGTAGCACTGTGTAATGTAACTACAAGCTCAACAGTTGTATGACTGATCCAGTGTTTTGTATTTTATGGCTAATTGTATTAGATTGCACAAACTAGGGTGACAGAATTAGCCTGTTGTTATAGGGCATGCTGTGCTAAATGATGTTGACAAGTGTTGATTGGAGTGACTGTTCACTGACAGAGCTAATGAGGCTCTCAAGTGTCTCAAATTACACTTTAGCAAAAACACTGACCTAATGTTGAGTGTTTTCACGTTTAGAATTTTAGAAAAAGTTCATGTATCAGCTAAATTATTAATGCATCAAATGTCCAATCAAAGTTCATATGATTGTCATCAGGCTCCTGAGAGATAGTGGTAGTTTCCGCTGTCGTCTTATTTTCCATTTTAATGAAATGGAAATATTAGTCATGCTCCGAGTTACTTTTAATCAGGGCAACTGAAACTGAGTGTCTATAAGCAGAACAAAAGTCACTTCTTTCCTGTGAATAAGCTGCAAATCTGGGCCAGCCACCACCAAGGCCCCGCATGGCCCTTGGGCTCACTTAAGGAAGGCCTGTAAATACCATGACTGATTTACATCCCTGCTGCCTGGGCTTCTGCTGAGCAGCGCCGCCCCTCGTCCCTCTGTGGTGCTTCAGAGGACCACGGAGGGGTGGGCTGTGAGTGTGCAAGAACCATGGAGGGGGGGGGGGGGGGGGCAGAGAGGGACGAGAGAGGGGTCAGGAGAGAATAAGAGTGGAGAAAAGAAAAGAGGGAGAGAAGAGAAAGAGTGGGGCATAAGAGGGGGAGAGGTCACCAGGGCAGTGCAGGGCGCTCCCAATCAGCGTTGTGTAAACAGGCCTCCTCCTGGAGTGGACAGGTTGCAGGGGGGAGTCCTCCACGGGCCACTGGGACTGTCAGCAGAGCAGATAACTGATGGCAGGAATGTGGCATTTGTTCTTAAAAAGAGGGAGAGTGGAGGGGGCGAGGAAGGCGAGGGGGAGGAGTTCAACTAGTGGCAGAAAGCGGGGGCCGCCAATTAACATCTACTTGATGCATTCATACAGCCGGGCCTCTGGCTCCTTAAGCCCTGCAGCTGCATTTCTGCTGGCAGGAGGCTCTCTGCTTCTCTGGACCTGTGCGCTCACATACTGATCCCCTTAACTACACAACGGCATCAGTCACAGGTCCACATACAGTGCTTGTACATTGTCAGACAGTTCAGTCATTACTCTGTAGACTGCTGGTCATCTGGCAAGGTCTAAATTTATGAATTAATTGTAAGGCATTAACATTATTAAGAATTTGTACATTTTCCTCATAACATATGAACAAGCGGTAGGCAGTGTTTTTGTTGCCACTCCAACATTGTCAAACTCTTTGTAAGCCCTTTACCTGCAACTGCATTTTAGTCTCATTATACATTATACCACCAGACATTCTGTCATTGCCCTTAGCACCACCTCCCTGTCAGGCTGCATCTCCTCCATTTTACATCAAAATTGTGGTTAGGAAGATTGACACCAATTTAGGAGTTAAGCTGCACCAATGGGATTAATGTGATCTACAAGTCAAGTCCTGTCTGCAGCCTCTGTGTGTGTCCCGTCTACCTGAGACAGGCGTTCATCTCCCTCTGATCCCAAAACAGTTATTAGCCTGTCCTGCCATCAGCAGTATTCAGACTCGAGATCCGATTCCACTGACCTCGCCGCTGTGCTCAAAAGAGCAGGCAGCTCTCTCCCTCCGTGCCCTCAATCTGCCAATGAAGCCATGATCCCTGTCTTTGACCCTCCCTCTACCACCACCCGTCGCGGTGGCCTTTGAGGCCAAGTGAGGTGTAAACAAATCCAATATACGCTGCATTGTATTGCACCCTGAGGGTCCCAATGAAGTTACTCTGGAGGTACAAATCACTTCGGGTCACGGTTTGCTTGCTTTTTCTTGCTCTAGTTCCCCAAGGCTTGCAGTTCCTCAGCCAAGAACGCTACCCAGCCACCCGCCGCTGCCATCATATAGGTTTATTTACATTTGAACGTCTTAGATTGATTGAATGGGCCCCTTTTTGGGATTGTGCCTCCACAGGCCTGTTTAGTGTTTAAACCAGAGACCACCGTGCAGAGGGAAAGGTCCACACATTCTGTTCCTTAAATCACAATGCCTTCTGACTGCTTCTTGTTACACTGAGTAAAGATGTTGGTCCTTGAGCTTTGCTACATTATCACTGTTACCATAAACTGTGCCAGGAGTTATGACTCTGAGGTTGTGTGCAGGTCTCCGCAGTGTGACGCACTTTTGAGTTGCCTTAGCTTGATATTTAAAAAAAAGTTTTTCAGATTTTATTATTAACCTGTCGCCAACAGGAACATATTTAACTGTTCCTTCCCAAAGATCTTGTTAAAAGTCAAAAGTAAAACACATAGAAAGCCCCATAAAGAAAGATGTGAATAATAGTGACATGTTGTCTCTGATAATATTAGAGTAAAACACAATATTTGTAGTACATATATAAACTATTAAACCTACACATAGCTACTGATGAGAGAGAGGCTTTATCCACCTGCACTTTATAGTCAATTTAGTAAATAGCTCCAGATTCTTGGCCGTTTTTGTCTGTTCCACTTTTTTTTCAAGGACATGCAACTGAGCACAGAGTTGTGTAAATAGGGGTGGGCAAAGAGCGCTGTGGGTCAGCCGGGCAGAGGACAACTATCCATTTCCTGGAGAATACCCTCCCCTGACCTGGCAGTCAGCTATCAGGTCACTTCAGGTTCAGCCTCAGGGAGTGGTCTGCTGTCTGTCTGCATGTTGCTGTAAGTATTAGAGAAGTACAGGAATGTGAAACGATCCAGCGCCTTAAAATTCACTACGACTGGCCATCTTGAAGTGGACAGCATGGAAACATATCTACTGGACTCTGAATATGCTTGTGCAGGTTATCCAGACCCTAGCGTTCCATGTGACTGAATATACAATACACTGAAGCTATTGACAGTAATCTGCCTCAGTATCACAGTGAGTCTAGCATGTATAGAAGGAATGACAAAGGCAGTTTCGGTATCACTGGATGTCGACAAAAGCTCCTTTGTGTCCAGTTATGTCACCGGGAGCTGTCAGTGTATTGGAGGAGTCCTCACTTCCTCTGAGGACCAGTTGGGGGGTGCACAGTTTAGTGCAGTGGAGCAGTAGCACCTTATTTGTGAGAGACAGACGTACGTGCATCTGCCTGCGTCTGAACACATGAATAAGAGATTGTGTTACGGGCCAGTGAATCAATTCACTCGATATGATGTAGTGTAAGTTGCAAAATGGCAGTTGCTCCAGATGCATACCACTCTCCGCAAGTTCACTTTTTGATTAATTGGATGAGACACGTCTGCAAGGCTTGGCAAGCAAACTAATGTGAGCAACAATGCAGTGGAACTTGTCAACATGGGCTGACGCTGCTGAGTCAAGTCACAGCCTGAGAATATTTTCCATCAGACTAGAGATTTACATCAGTGGATCTGTCTCTTTGAGCATGGTTCACTGGAGTCAAATACCACCTTAGTGACGCCACCAATATTATCCATTTAATTGATTCTTACAGGATGTTAGATACACTGTTCTTCATTAAAATGTCATGTCTATATTTTGTTGACTTGTGTACCATTCAACAATTCCAACAATGTTCAAACCCAGAGAAATCCCCAATTTTACTCAAGGTAACAGGATGTTTTATTTTGGTCGCCTTTTATTTGTGTCATATTGTCTTAACCAGTGGCTTTTCCCATCTGTGCTATAACTTCCAGGGCAATCAACATATGACGAAGGAAAATATGGCCGGCTATGCGGTTGGCTTTTTTTCTTCCACTGTTTGCATTGGTCACTAATAATGGATCATGATGATTCATTGCTGCGTAACATGAATAAAACTTTAACACATTACCTCATCTGTGAACACGATTCACGCCTGAGGTCGCGTTGGGAACATTTTCGTCGTCAGTGGTGATGAAAACAACAACTCCAACGATTAAACTTGGTCTTTTGATTTTGTTTTGATTGAAAGACCCCTAGTAGCAAAAGTTACATTTAACTCTAATATGTTTAACACACACGTTTGTCAAGGTTTGTTTGGTCAAGTCTGTTTAACTACAGCTTGTGCCACTGGATGTTTTAACCATTTAACCAGTTCTTATAGTTATTTCCCCATTTATCCACGAGGCTACTTTCCTTAGTATTTTCATGCAATCGTTTCAGAATGAATTGAGATTAAAGTATCAATCTCATTAATTATTATTTTACAAAGTTCCACTTACTGCAGTCTCATGGATCTGGATCATCAGTTTTTAAGCATCAAGTGTGAGAGGCAGAGGGAATTTAATTAAGTTAGTCTTGGGAGATATAATTAAGCAGCATTGTGTAGCTGCTCTTCCCAGGCCCAGCTTGGCTATCGTAGGATATGTGGGTCTGCTCAGCACGTCCCGAGGCTAGCTAGCTAGCTGGTGCAATTACAGTGCTGTCTTACAGCATCAGGTATTTTAAGTATAATAGGGTTTGGCCTGTTTTCTCTTTGCCCCAGTTAAAGTTCCCTTTTCCGCTCCGTCTAATTAGACAAAAAAGCGCTCCCTCCTGCACTGTGAGTCTTGTCATCCTAATGTTCCTGAGGTTTTAACCGAGTGAGATTGTGGACAGACAAGCGCGCATACATTCGGATCATTCACTGTATTGTAGACACGGATGAGGAAGAAAGTGCGACACCTGCTCCTTTATTACTGATCAAAGTTGCGCATTCATATTTTAACAAGGAGGGACCGTGTATCTTTGTTAGCCTTGACAAAAGGGACCTTCTGCACACCAACAGATGCGGCTCTGTTCATTATCTGTGGGGGAATGTCAGGACTCAGATCTGTGAAATGCCATTTGCAGAACGCTGTCAAACGCTCCGGCACGCTCAACAAACCAATTAAACCAAATTGACAGGATTGTTCAAATCGGTCTGATACATGAACGCCCCCCACCCCCCACTGACCCAACACACACACACACACACAAGGACGACTGTCATTGTTTGGATTTTTCAAAAAGTGTATGTTTGCTTTTTGAGCGTACGTCATTAATATTAACTGTGACAGGGGAAGGCCGTGTCTGTCGGAGCCTTGCTGTGGTTTGTTCACCATCTGAACATAGCTATCATTTATTTGTTTACTTATTTGTCTTCAATCACCTTCGCATGATGCAATTTAAAAAAAAAACAGTACATGAATAAGTTACATGTCAGATATTTAGCACAGCACTCGCAGAGCTGCTGCTATTGGGAGACATGCATTTTTAATCACATGTCAATGCTCATTGGTTTTCGTAGCATTTACAGACCCACTGGGGTGCAAATTAACTTTCCAAATTAAACTCGCTTTCTGTGTTTTTGGGTGAGAATATTTTAGTATGCCGTTGGATCTCCGTGCTGACAGGACCTGAGGAGAGTATTTCTCCAAGAACGCAACCGTTGGGCCAGATGTTTATTGGAAAATATCTATGAGAAGGACTCACTTGTATGGATTTAAAACAGCCTCCAATACATAACAAATGAAGCAGATACTGATGTGAATTTCACTTGATGTGGCTCCATATTCACCGAGACAATGAGGTCATTATTTTAACATGGGAAAGGTTTGCTTTCTTACAAGATTTGGAACATTTAAATACAAAAGGGCAGTAAAATAAAATCTTATTACCTCGTGGTTTTTAATTTTAATTAAGTCAATTCATTGATGAGAGAACATGATGATTTGTCTCTATCAAAATATCTCTAAAGCAAGATTTCTAGTCAAGTTTTTCTGAATCCCAGCAGACAAATTCCCGAGCCTCCCCACACAAAGCAGCATCAGCTCCTGCCTCAGAGACGCTGGGTTTTTCAGCTGCGGTCAGCTGTGTTTTCCACCGCACTTCTGTCTGCAGCGGCTAATAAGACTATTTCAGCCCTCTACCTGCAACTGATGGCTGAGATGCACTCCTCAATAATGCATTAGACAGGCAGCCTAGCACCCCTGGGTCCCCCTCTGTTTCTCCGTCCCCCCCCCCCCCCACACACACACACACACACATACTGTACAGTCAAATACAGTGATGATATTGCCTCTGCAGCCTGACTCAAAGGTGAGTAAGGCCTATTGATTTGAGGCCAGAAAGCACCACTTCTCATCTTCTCCAGGTCTGGCTGCACAGAGGGGAGGTCAGAGAGAGGGGGAAGAGGAGAGAGGGGGAGGAAAGAAAAAGAGAAAAGTGGAGGCGAGCAGAGAAGTGGCTGTGGCTCTAAGAAGCTACTTTCATGGTCATTTTAACCTCTTGGGCATTGTGCAACAGAGAGAAAGTTTGAACCCATGATATCTGTGGTATTGTGTTATTTTGAGCCCAGCAGCGTGCAGAATTGAACTTCAGCCCTAAAGACACTTTTTACTTATTTGGCACTTCAGGCGAATTCATAGTTTCCACGTTTGGCAGTCCACTGGAATCCTCTGCAGACGATGTCATGTCCACCAGGGTATGCACGGCACCCCATGCTGACACCCTCAGCCACTGCTCCAGAGTGGGAATCTGGAAAGCTGTGCTCATGGTGAAATCTATGTTGAGGGTTAGGGAAACTCAGGAGGCGAGAAGCCCTCTAGATATTTCTGTTATTGCTCATTGCTGGATAACATAGTTATAGTTAGCTTTGGCAAACTAATTGTTTTTGTTGACAATGTCAATTTGTGTGTGTGTGGGGAGACGTATCATAGCTCCGCCTCCCAGCACTGTGTTCTAAAGGAATTTTTAAAATTTCCAGGGAGAGGCATTTCAGCAAAATCTTAGGGGTGAGGTTACACTTTAACAATTTGTGCAGCATTATGATTTTTTGGAAACTGGAAAATGTTTTCCTTAATTAAATCAGTGTATTTGGTTGTTTTGTTTATTTCTGAGGCGTGTTTCTGTACTTATAACATTTAATTTCATTGCAGGGTTTTACCAGGCTGCTCTTGTGTTGATAAATTGGTTAAGATTGTGTGTTTTCTTCAGTTGCAGTGTGATGCGCTCTCAGGGACACTGTGAGTAACTGATTGAAGCTGGTGTAATGTTTGGTGTATTAAAATCAACTAATTCATCATGTAGCTGCAGAATTTACATATTCGACTGTTGTAAAATGTCTGATAAACAGTCATGCCAATAAAGTGAACCAGAGTTGAGATAAAGACCATTGTCTCTTCATTTGTCTCCGTCCAGCGGTGGCTCTCTAAGTGGACTCGCCATTGATAACTACACAATGCTTCCCGCGCAACAAAGGCTCCCCCAACCAGATGGCAAATTAGCGCCAATTGTTCAAAAACAATGTGGACGGCTGATGACAGACGCCCGGGGTGCGCGGCGGAGACAGCAGCAGGCCGTTGTTTGGACAGAAGATTTTTCCATTTTCCATTCAGAGTGCACTCCCACACCGAGCGAGCGAGCGTGGGGCGACTGGGAATCATTATTTAGTACTCCAGGGGCCCGGCCGTTTAACACACATCCGCTAAATTCAATCTGCTCCAATAGACACATGGACTTGTGATTTCTCTTTCAGCGTGTTAGTGGAAAACAGATGAGGTGCTGCTGATTCGCTCGCTCAGCCACAGTTTTGACAGAGTGCTTTTTTTTTTGCGTATAATCTGTCCACGCTTTAGGTCATTAAAGTAGCACCGACTTCGGAGCAATGCATCATTAGGCTGACAGCTGAAGGCATTAGTCAGCTCTTCGCTTCGTTTTATCACAGCTTTTCACCAGTCAAGTGCGTTTTCACGAAAGGCCGCTCGGCGATTTCAACATTCGAGGGCTCCGATTTTTTTTTTCCTCGCCGTCTTGCTCCAACTTACCATGTGTAGTACTTACAACACTTCAGTGGAATGAAACAATACGTGTTGTTTCTGGCCTTTTGCAGAGGTCTCCTCAATGTTAATGACTTCGGCAATGGAAGTAGTGACACATTAATGACAGGCTGGACAATTCCTACATTTGTGTGAGCTGAGAAAAAGCTGGCAAGAGTGGATTCCTATGATGAATTGCACCACTTGCTCAATGGCGTCAAGTTTTAAGAAAATAAAATCAGCCAGGTACTAATTCCTTGCAGAAGTTTCCCCCAGTAAATTAAAATGTAAAAATGTAAAGGCTGTGTTTGCGTTGCAATGGCACACGGAGCATGAGATGAGGTAGTGTTGTTCAGGGTTATATTTAGAGAGAAGAAAAAACAGGAGCTCTGCTGGAAACCACAAAATGAAGAGGTCACAGCTTCTGTTCAAACAAGCA
The DNA here is from genome assembly GCF_024713975.1 of Paralichthys olivaceus. Classification (NCBI taxonomy): domain Eukaryota; kingdom Metazoa; phylum Chordata; class Actinopteri; order Pleuronectiformes; family Paralichthyidae; genus Paralichthys; species Paralichthys olivaceus. Next base: position 10,857,059 of record NC_091109.1, read on the forward strand.
GAACAAACCGAGACTTATTTTAGCCTCGCTGGTGAACGGACCCGAGGACACACACTTCTCAGTGGACAGCTGCGGCATTTACCCGAACCACAATCTATTACCACGAGATAATAAATCAAAACTAGAAGACAATGCCAAGAATAACAGCCATAAAATAGAAAAAGATCACCTCATTACAAAATAGTAGACTTTGAGAGTGTGCAATTAGTTTTTATTTTATATGGCTTGCTCCTCCTGCACCAGAACCACAGGAACAGAGGAGACAAAGCAAAATAGGAGACATAGGCAATCAGGGTAGATTGATCAAAGAGGAATAGTGACACTGTTTAGTTTTTTCTATGAGTTACACATTTATACATTTTGGGACAAATTCTAAATCCAGTTTAAGTTCGTATTTGAATCATCATCCTCTGCTGGTTGTAAAGTGGATGTGCTGCTGGGCTGTAACAGTAGAAAGTAGAATGGTTCTTTCTTGTGTCTTATGTCATACAGTAACTAGTCAACCCTGGAGGAGTGTGTGGGAGTCAAATGTAACAAGAGTCCACAGTCATGTTAACAGACATGTGACTCAGCAGCGCTTTTGCTGCATTTACACAACCTTTGTTCCAATATTTGAAAAAAACCTATGGTTGTCGCATTCTTAAAATATGTGGAATTAGCTGTTTCCTTCCTTCCTGTAACCTTTGAGAAATTTCTTGACAAGCAATCTCGGAGCCCATCAGCTGAGGAGAACGGGAACTATTTCTGAGGGCTTCTGGTGTAGACAGCAGATATCTGGGCCTTCCATTCCTTCCATTGGCTGTCCACCATTTATACACAAAACACAGTGTGAGTGTTGTCCAGAAGACATTTTGTCTCATCTCCATAAACAGCTATCTGCTTATGAATGCAGAATGAAAAATCTGCTTATAGGGATTAGTTGACAGGTGACACCAGATACAAATATATGTTCTAAAGCTGGTTTTTAATTTTCTGAATCGACTGCAGAATTGTTAGAATTGGAGAGTATAGTGTACTACCAGACATTTTCAGTATCTCCAACTTGGAGTTACAAATGAATGGCAGACATGAATGGTACTTCAGCTCCTTATAATTACAATACAAAAAACAACATGTGTGAATAAATGTTACATTTTGGTTCAAGGTTAACATTATCCCACTGCGTTGATGTAGAGAACGTGTGTTGCAAACAATGATTGTAAATATGTTTCACTCTGACTCCAAACGTTAATCATCCTCTGGGGACGAGGAAACATTTCACCTCAATCATTGTAATAGTCGACCGACACATTCGTCCTCGCTAATGTCTTCCCCTAGACATCATTTATAAAGCCAGATATTCAGTGAATGTCAACAATACCGTATGGAATGTTTTCTGCCAGGTGCACTGTGGGTGGGAGGAGCGGTACTGGCTGCACCTAGAAGGAAAGTCATTGGCTGCGATTTTTTCATTGGCCATAGTGAGCAACTAAAAAAAATCAAGTCACCTTCCCTTTCATGTGAATCAGAGAAATGCCCCCAATGAAACACAAACAGCATAAATCTAAACACCTGTTAGTGACCGTGCAAGATTTTCAAAGACACTCTGAACGCCTTTGAACATCTTCCTCTTCTCTCCATCTACTCTGTTCAGAACATTGATTTACAGCCCGTGACTTCATATAAAATTTGATGAATAGAGGGGTTGTTGGTGTAGGGAGGTAGAGTGGATCCTGTCTGCATGAGCAGTGGTAAAAGCAAACCTCTAGGCTAATGAAGGGACGGCGTGTTTGGGCACGTTGACTTAAAAGCAGGTACGAGGAGCCCCTCAGCACCTCCTGGCGCTCCAGTTCCTGCCATTTGTTCTCTGTCTCTGGGATAAAAACCCGGCTGAAAGCACAGGATGTCGGATGTAGACAGCTCTCCGGGTTTTGGACACGTTTGACTGCAATTACTGTCTCGAGGTCTCGCTGCATACGAAGGTATCCCTGCTTCCTCTCGGTTTTCTCTATCCCCTCTGTCTCTCCAACTTTACCTCTCTCACAGCCAGGGATTTCACCTGTTGAGAAAATTGAGCAGTCATATGAGACCCTCAGAGCCATACACCCACCCACCCTACCCTGGCTTATTCTTTTCATTTTGCCTTGAATCATCATTTGGAAATCTACCCCACAATTAAGTCATTTTCCAGGAATTTGGCTCCGTGGTGGTGACACACGAGATGAAGCTGGTCTGGTTGTGCCCGTGCTAAACCGCAGCTAGAGTGTATTTACTCTCCACTTCCTCAGAGGTGTCATTTGTCATGCTCTTGGCAGACATGTGCAGCTCCAGAGGAGACAAGTGGGGGCCTACTCACTTACACCACCGCCATCATCACCAGCAGCAGCAGCACTGTAAATAAATAGCTCATCTGTCCCCGCGTTTCCTTTTTATCGAAGAAGGGCTAATTCCCCACTCGAAACAAGCAGCGGCGATCAGTTTACCAACAGCATCAACCCTCCCCTGTCATCCCGCCTGACAAGTGTAATGATAACAGAGTTAATGCTAAACCCTCCCTGCCTCATCTCCCTCGTCCTCTTTACACGCAGATTAATTTCAGCTCCGGTTTGACAGACAGACACGTCGTCAAAACCTGCCCTGCTCTGCAAGGTTACTGAGTCAAGGCTGGCATCAGGATTGTGCGTGTACCTGCATGTGTGTGTGTGTGTGTGTGTGTGCCTGCTTCCTCCACACCGTCTGCCAGAGCCACTTCCTTAAACATGTCAGACATAATCCTGTCATTGCTGGAGGGAAAATAGTCGAGGCCGGCAGGCAAGCAAGCCAGGAAGAGGGTGGAGAGGTGGAGAGATAGATGATAAAAAAGTCCAGGTTGTACGTCCAGGTGTGGCTGTCTCCACCACACACCTGTACCAAAGACGGATTTAGAAATAAGTTAAATTATCCTTTCTAAAAACCCACTGTCTGCGAGCATTTATGGAAAGAGGATAGCTGTATTTTAAAAAAACAACACAAAGCCACAGTAGCAGTGGATCGTGGATGTGGGTTTGAGGTGTTCCTGTCTTTTGGCAGAGTTTCTCTCTAAGTGGAAAAACACAGATGTCAACAAGACTTTTCTGGAATCTTGAGCCCCACTCTTTTTCCTCACTAATGTTAGTAACAATTTCTCAACCAGACCCAGATATAATTAGTCCCCACTAAGTGTGCAAACTTAGAGGATTTATCACAACATGGAATTTATTTTGGTAGTTTTGGACATCATTTCTATAATTTATGAGAAAATCGTTCTCATTACAGTAATAGAGCAGATCTGGAAACAGTCAATGTCAGCAATGTCCACAAAAGGCAAGAAATATGAGCAATGCTGGCAGCAAGCGACGAGAACATTGAACAGGAAAACTGTATTAATACATCTCATGATAATAAATCTGTCTGTTTTCATGCTGAAGGTATCGATGGCCTCTTTGTGCTCAGCCACTAACAATCCAATATGGTTTTCAGTCTTCGCCAGTTTTCTTTAACTAATCGCTCATGCTTACTTTTTTTTTTTAAAGCTTTTTTGGCATGATCTTTAAATTCTACAGAGTAATTACAGAAGTCTGTTTTATCAGTTGCTGCTGGTTTTAGCTGTAGCATTAGCACCCTCCAACATCTGTTTACAGGTAGAACTACCATCCTCAGGTAGCCTCCTTCAGCATTGGTTTGCAGATCACAGGTAGCATTAGCAGTATTTATTTATTTTGGATTGAGAAGGGTCAAACAAGTCAGGGTTTTTATTCTTTTGCGTATTTAGTGCCAACGATTATCTCACATTTTAAGCACCAGTCCAATTAAATCATGTTTACTCAAAATCAGTAGCAAAGCACATCGGTCTGTCTAGCAAAGATGAGTTCTCATGAGGAACTAATACATTTTCCAATCATCCATTTACTGCGTAAACATGACAATAGTGCTTTCTGTCCTGTGGCTGCACAGAAATATACTGCAGTAAGTGCATGTCCAAGACCGATGTGTAAAATATTATTTATCTATCTATTTAAATGTGTAATTTCTTTCAATATAGAGGATTCAAGTATTCTTAATTACTTGGGTTACTGAACACTTTAAAATACAGAATGAAAATGTGCTCTTGAAAATCTCAAAGTCTTGGCAAATGTTTTTAAGTAGCTACAGTCCAGATGATATAATTTAAAAAATCTTTTTCCTCATAAAGTCCAAACTGCTTACAGTAACTCACTGAGTAACTGGAGAATAAGCAGATGTTACTCATTCATGTTTCCATTTACCTTCATCTCTCAACTCAGGGAATTCAGCTGCAAACCTGTGTCTGCAATAGTATTTGTGCGTATGGAAAAACATCATGCATGCATGTTGTTTTGTCTGCGTTCCTGTCACTGTGTGTGCTGTAAACATGTATCACTCCATAGCAACAGCACAAAGTGAAAGACCGTCCCCTTCGGCACATGACGGAGGCACCGACAGAGAGCGAACCGACAGGCTGGCAGGAAGAGATAGAAGATACAGGAGTCAGCCTCTCCGTCCCCATCTGTCACCGACACCAACCTGCCGTCTCCTCCGCCTCAGATCGTCTTGGCAACCTCTCCCTTCCTCTGTTCATGTGAGTAAAAGAATTCTTGGCTGACTTGCATTAAGCAAATGTAAAGAGCACATGCAGCAATTCAGAGGCTCCTCAGTTGTTTTTGTTGCACGAGCACATGGGGAGCTGTGAGGTGATAATCTACAAAGATGGTGACATTAATGTTCAGGGACTAAACTGAGGTATGGGAATGATGGGAGTTTAATTTTTAAAACAGGAAAATGTTCGGAACACTCCAGTGAAGGGTGGCCAGACATAACTTATAAATTCTTGTGTGGAAATTATGTGTTTTGGTTCACATCACATGGGCCCTTATCTCTTTCCCCAAGCTCACATCTTTGTCTGCATCTTCTGCATGTATGGAAACCTCTTTTTCAACATGAAAGATTTGTAGTTTTCCAGTGTCCTGCCTGTTGCATGTTAGAAATGTCATCAACATGCCCACTCAGGGCTCACTCGGACATTAACCACACATTTCTGAAAAATGCCCTGACCAGCTAACCAGGACATTTGTGTTCTCACATAAAGCCCCCTTGCAAAACTCAGTTGTGACAGTGAATTTGCCATAAATAAATCCATCAAATGCATTATTATTTGCATGAGTGATTCTTGACAATACATTTTTTTGTATTTCTAAAGTTGCAACAGTTTCCTTCCAAACCTGTATTTGTTTCTATACTGTTCTTCTCTCGCTTCGTCCAACTTTTGAGGTTTCACCCTCTTGACAAAATGGAGGGAAGCATTCCTGCACTTGTAGTCCAACATTAACAAAGCCTTCCGAAGCATATATCACCCTGCCATGGAATTCAATCTTTCCCAGAGGTTCAAAAAAACAAACCGTGTTCCCCCAACCCAGGCTCGAAGTAGCATCTGTCAATAAAGTATAACTGAAGGGCTTGATTACACAGCTGGCTGGCTGGCAGCCATCTCTGCGAAGACAGGAGTGGAGGAAGAGTGAAAGAAAAGAAGAAGAAAAAGAAAAGTAAGAATTTGGTTGTTTTACCTCGGCCGGGCCCATGCAGCTGCTGTAAACGCACCAGTCAAAACAAATCAGGGATGCCAAGGGCTATTCTGCTTTCTGCACACACCCCAGCTGCACCTATACACACAAACACAAACCTGTGCAGTATTTCTTTCCTGACTCCTTCCCTCCTGTGTACGCTCTTAGTGAGTTATCTCTGTGCAATGGTCTTTCTCAGTGTTGGGTAATATGTGAGGCCTGTGGCTAAGTATGTCTTCACCGGCTCATCAAGCGTTGCAGATTTGAACATAATCCATTCGCAAATGTTTGGTTTAAGAGTCGATGGATACAGCAGAAGACTGTGGAATGTGAACAAAACGGGGGCCCATCATTCAGATATATGTGCCCTGACTTCAAACAACAAATCACCTGTAAGCCACGCCAGGTCAACAGCATTCAAACTTGCCTGATGATGATGTTTGCGAGCAATGCGGCAACTCGAGATGATGCACAAAGCAGAGGTCGGCTGTAAAAGACCTCTGTAAATACATAAATACACACAAACAGCTGTGGAGGAGACAGGACAGGTTTTATGCTAAAATGGCTCTTCCCGTCTCTCATGTGTGCAACTTGAAGACAGCGACCGCTCAAAGGCCGTGCTGTGTCGAAGAATCCTCGGCTCCTCACCCGGCGAAGCAAACTGTGCAAGCTGCGTGAAGAGCTCTGATATCCCACCTAGCAAAATAAACCGAGTGATTAAAACACAACATACAGGCCCACATGGTTCCACACAGGACCTACACCTAAACTTTTCCAGTGCTGCCTCCCCCCCTTCGTCAACCCCCTTTCTCCCACCTCCCATCCAACTCCTTTCTTCTTTTTCACATGCTTTTACAGTGAGGTACGCTGAAAGCTCTCTTTGTTGCCACGGTCTGTGGCGTTTGAATGGTACCAAACAGGCGCCCAAGTGCACCGAGCCTCCAAGACGGTCACTGAATAGAATTCCTCCCCTGACTTCTCCCTGGCCCAGTGACAATGAGTGGGACCACTCCTTTCTAGTCAAGCCCGCACTAATGGCTAAGACAATATTTGCAGGAATGAGGGGGATTTAATTTGCATTCAGGCTGTCTCCGTTTCTTTTCACAGGACTCGGGCCTGCTCAGTTCAACTGTGCCGCAGCCTCTGAAAGTACGCATTCTGCCGATTCCACTTTGATTTTCTTTCTTTTGTTTTTTTTTTTTCACGAGGGGGGGGGTGGTCTTTCAAACACCACTTGCAGCCCTGTGCTTCGTTTCTCTAATTCAGGGCAGGAAAAGAAGAGAGGGATTTGAAGGAACAGGTGTGGGTCAGAAAAGAAGAGGACGTGCAGAGGTGCTATCGCTGTCGCAAGCAGGTTTTGTTTTCTTAAATATTACACTCGTCATTGTTTTGTGCAGTCACACTAATCACACTGGTTTGTCAGATTATCCTCAGGTGCAACACATCAGAGTCCTCCTGATCGGCAGCTCCGAATGTGTTGATGTAACAGCCTCCAGGATTAACTTTAAAAGCGTTTTATCTTAAACTGATTTTCAATTAGCTATTGATACAGGTTTCAAAACTTGCTGCTGGCAACAAAAATAATTTCTCGGCCGGCACCTGATTAAGTAAAGTAATTAGCAGAGTCGTTTAAAAAGGACGGTGCTTTAGATTACAAAAGAAAAATACAACAGGCAAAAAAACAGCCCCTAATGCTGACTGACAGCAGAGAGAGTGGTGAGATGTCGTAAAACACCAAACTGTGTTTTTTCTCCCAGGCTTTTTGAAGTCCTTTAAAGCAGGTTCCACACACACACACACACACACATACACACATTAAGCTATGCTTGCAGTGCTAATTATCACGGCTATGTTTTTTACCCATTTGATGCTGGAAATGAAAATGTTCCTGAGGATTGTTTCCATAGAAATCACCTTACTAAATGCCTGTCGCATCAATTGCTACCGTATAACTGACTTTTTTGTTTTCTCACTCGGCGAGAGGCTCAGCGCGGTGCAGCGACAAAAGGGACGGCTGAGCGCGACGTCAATTTGGGTATTAAAATGAGTGGGCCTGGAATGCAGCCGTCCATCTGCGAACAGAGAGTCAGATCGTTTGCATACTTAACGCTGACAGTGAAATCTATATTTGGGGAGTCGGGCTGGAAGCAGTGATCTGCCGTGTGCTTACTTCATTCATTGAGAATAAAAGCAACAAATGAGCTGTTCAAAATGACTTTTCAATCACTTTTACCTGCATGATTATATTTTAGAAGACAGTTTAATGTGCACAGAGAATCTTAGCAATCATCATCAGCACTTTGAGCTGCATTTCTTGTATGGAAGGTGATACACAAATAAGGTTTATTATTAGTAGTATTATTATTTTGTGATGAATCTGGCCCTAAATTAATAGTTTGATTCAAAGAGAACTCTTGACTGTCTGTTAATTGAGGTGGAGTATATATAATATTGCATTGAGACCCTGCTGTGTACTCATATTTAAATCAAAATAATTGTACAATTTTGCCTTAAAATTCAAACATCTTGAATTACAAATATTGTCAGTCAAAAAAACATCCCTTCTCTTAAAGACAGATTTCTGTGTTGTGCATAAATAACGGCCCAACCCCTCTCACCCATCCATCAGGCTGAGCGGTATGTATCCAGATTATGCAGGCTAATGTTGATGGCCTATAAATGGGTACCTGGGGTGCGGTGTCAATGTGTTATAGAGCTAAGGAGCTTCTGGAGATGCTGCTGCTGTGTGGCTCACCTCGCAGTGACTCTGAAGAGACGTTCATTTACATTTACATTTAGGGCATTTAGCAGACGCTTTTGTCCAAAGCGACTTACAATAAGTACATTTGTCACAAGAGAGAAACCACAACACATCACCGTCGATGGGGTAAAACGAAATATAGAAACAATTGTCAAGCCCTCATCTGAGGATCGTAACTGCTATTTGTGAAAGATTCTTTAAGTGCATAAGTGCTATGATTGAAGTGCTAATCATACAAACATACAAGTGCATGTGTTTTTTTTTGTGGGGGGGGGTTGGGAGGGAGTCATGCTATGCAGGGCCTTCATAGGAGGAAAGTACGACTGAGGATCCTGATATGAGGTTTTCAACAGATCACACATAAACACATGAACATACTATCAGAGCACAACTGAAATTGTTCCATTGTAGAACATGGGTGGTATATTTTTGCCTTAGGATAATGCATCACTAGATATAAAAAGGAAAAAAAAGATGTTGTGTATTTACATTTCCTTCAACGTGCCAAAGGCAATAGTTTTTTGTAATGTAACCACAGTGTGACAAAATCTCATCTCTGCTAAACTCCCCTTTACTGGCACAGTGGGCTGAAGTTGTCCATGGCTTCCAACAGCCCAGCATTTACCCACTTGTTCAGACCCACTGATGGATGCCACATCAAGGCTCCTCATGAAACCCCTCATCAACACCACTCATCACTCTGACTGCACTTGCAAATGTCTGGATCTATTACCCTGGTTCAGGCCATGACATCAGGGCACTGAGGAATAGTCCTGTGTGTGCCAAGGGCTGCTACCCACCAGCTGGTGGCTGACTTCATTGTGGGGGATGGGGGACACCCATGTCTGCCTGCACCAGTCAATCTCATCACCCCATACAGGCAACCAGTGAGGAGAAGAATGGAGGCGTGCCTCGACGCTCACCATGCAAGAGCCAGATCCATTATAGAGAGGGAGCCTTAGGCACGATGGTGGCAGTGGATGTTCTTCAAAGCCTTGGAAGTGGATCCCACCTTTGTTTGGCTGTGTGTGTGTAATGTGTCTATAACATCGGCATCACTGCTGGGGGCATCCTGGAGCCAGGTGAGAAAGAGGGTCCAGTGCCACCACCACTTGTGCAAGGTGATGAGGATGGAGGTTGTATTACAAGAACAAACAGCTGAAAAAGCTAAATACCTTCAGCCTCAGCGTACCCTCAGGTTCGGTGGTGAACTGCAATAGACAGGGCTGTTTGCACACACCGCAGTAAACCAAGTATTTTTTCTTAAGTAGGTTTTTTGTGAGCTTTCGTATACATGAAGCTGTGTCTGAAATGTGTCTTTTCAACATTAATATTCAGTGGACAAGATGAATAAGAATTTGTTGGGATGGGATTCTGTCTGACCCTGTGGATGACCCTTTCAAAATAATGACTTATATCATTTAAATATTGAGTATCGGCTTCTGGGAGTGGGTATGATAATCATCTCTTTTTTTTCACCTCATTTTGTTTTTGTCTCATTTTGGTTTTCTTCATGTCACCTTAGAGCAGGTGCTCTGTGGAATTTTCATGCGTTCAAACGCTGATTATGTCTTTTCCTGCCTCGCCATGCGGAGAGAGATGTGTGTGTGTCTGTATAATGTGGGGTGAATGTTAAGAGGTACAAGGTGCTTCCTCTCTGACTCCACAGTTTACTCATTATTCCTCTTCAAATTGCTGTGACTGAACTTTGATCATCTCTCAAAGGCAGCGACGGAGAGGTAGAATGTGATGGGTAAACTTTTCGGTTCAGGAGGAGCAGCACAGCAGCACCAAACTCAGGGAATATCTTTTTTCTTTTTTTAAAGAAAAGGTACTTTTAGCCCAATTCAATCTCTTTTTCCGACCCTGCTCCACATTCTGGTCTGCAGGGTCAGCAGAGAGGGGAAAAAAGAGGCATCTGCTGTCAAATCAAATCTGGTTGTCAGAATGCTGCACCACACACACACACACAAACCATCACCATCACAGAATAATGAAAAAAAATGTATAACTTACAACAAAAACAAGGCGAGGCTGAGCGAGAGCCAGAGAGAGTGATCTTGTGAAGTGGGAGAGAAGAGCTGAAAGATTCTGGTGGTGGTGGTGGTGGTGTGTGTGTGTGGGGGGGTGACAGGGGATGAAGTTTTGAAATGTGCATTGGGGTGTTTGAGGGGGGAGGATGGGGGGGGGAGAGGAGCGCACTCATATTGAATGAGCGCTGTGCTCGCTGTTTGCTGCCCGAGCCAGGTCTCAGATTGAGGGGGACCAGCTCCACCACCATTTTTTTCTTTTCTTTCGCCTGCGGTCATATTGACTCCAGCCAGGCTGTTGGGTCTGATATGACTGCAGGCTATGTGTGGGCCTGGCTAGTTTTCCTCCCCCCCCCCCAATGGATGGGGGGTGGAGGGATGCAGGAGAGCGTAAGGTGGGAGAAAACTCTGCGAGTGCATTTAGTTTTCCACAGGGCAAATACCCGCGCTCCCATCTACCAAATTAACGAGATGAAGTCCCGACGATAACGATTCTGACAGCTTGTCTGTCTGCTATCTGGCCTGCCCGAGTGAGAGGAGCCGCTCACATCTATATGGCAGGAATTCCAATGAGCCCGGTCCAAGGACTGTTTGCATTGGTAATTGCATTCCCAGGAGCACTTTTGGTGAATCTAAATTGCTAAGACCTCTATTCCTGTTCCACTAATCATGATAAGCATGATGCCTGAGCTGGTTCATTATACGTGTACATATTAAGAAGTTAGAGCTCTGAACTTAACAAGTTTACTCACTAACCGACACATAAGTAATGAAAATTACTTTTCACATTCCTATCGGTTCTTATATCAGTCTGCAGGGAGCTTGCCACAGGTGATATACCACTGTGTTATAGAGCTATACTTAAACAATGACAGGTGTCCACCCTCAGCGCTGTAAAACGCTGAGAGAATCTGCCACAGCCGCTCGTTTGATTCATGGCCCCGCACGGAAAAATGTACTTGACACTTTACAGCTCCCTGTCAATTCAAAAGTGAATTATGATGACAGTTCCTTAAACAGCAAATATCTTGTGTCTATCTTTTTATTTCTCCTCTACGCAGCAGCTCTGTTTAAAGGCCATGTGCTACATGCACATGTTTAACCGATTTCATCCACAGTCAGATACATATGTGCACACACACACACACACACACACACACATCAAGGTTGCAGTGAGTAAATGTAAACCAGAAAATGTTTAGAATTGCAAATTAAGTATTTCCAGGGGAGCCGGTGTTTACTTGTATCACGTTCCAAATGCAGCCACTGGCCAATCAGATAGAGCAACACCCCCACTCATTTGCTTCTTGATCTCTCTCTCTCTCTCCCCCTCTCTTTCTGACACACACACACACACACCGAATTCCCCCAAAGAGGAAACATTAGCAGGCTCCAATGTGCTACTACCAAGTATTTCCCCTGGTACCTGATGCCGGTCTCGTGCTTTCATCTGCTTTTGTGTTCTCGTGATCATAGATGTCTCCTATTGGATCATCAAAGTGAGGACATGTCAACCAATGAGAGCACTCTATCATCTCTGCCGAGGGGGTAGAGGTTAGTAGGTTTTTAAAGACGTTTACGGAAAAGACAGGAACACGTATTTGGTTGGTTAGTTAGAATTCGATATGAAATTCAACACACACTTTAGATAATAATATAATTGTTTCAGCAATGAGCACATTTGCTTTCTTTATTTCAATGGCTACAGTAGAGAGATGAGAGGAATTGATGTGAAAGCGACCTGTAAAAACACGTCTCGTTTCAATCACAAGGTCAACTGAAAGTATGTTCACACTGAAACCTGGTTACCATAACAATCTCACCACAGGGTCTAGTCAGTAGCAACTGTGCAGCTTTTAATCGTATCACACAATCTTCATCAGCAGATAAAATACGTACAACTGTTGGAGAATGTGGAAAATGTCCACTTTGCTGAGCACTTTTAAGACTTGTTCTGGGCTCACACTGAAAGATGGACTGGGAGAGGTCATGTGAGATGATTGAAAGCTCCAGATCAGCTACTAAATAGATGTTATGGTTCATTTAGTCAACTACTTTCCATAGTCAAGAATAAACTTTCAGTCCCAACTGAAGATGATACAGAGAAGCTGCAGAACAGCTATAATCCTGGTTGTGAAACAAAATGTATTTAATCAGGTTTGAATCAGCAGTTTAATAATTATTTTTATTTGACAAAATATCACGCTCATTAAGACAAAATCAATGCAGTCTATTTTCTATGACAGATAAGTTTATCCCCTCTGAAAACCGCTCAAGGGGATAAAGTGTTTACACATTTTAAACTAGAAAATTCACCCTTCGTCTGCACTTTGCAAGTAGAGAGAAGTGTCGTGTTTAAAGCTGAAATGGCTTCACCAGTGTGAGTCAGATGAGGTCAGTAAATGTTTTTTCACTTCTACTGATGGATCCCACCCCAAAGTCTGACAATGACCAAATAATAAACCTAAACAGTTCATCCTTTAATAGATTTTCCAAAAAGTGTGATTCTTCTTCCTCTGGCGTAAATCAGCTGAGACAGTAATGATCTACAAGGGTGGACACTACTTCATGAGCAGCTGTTCAGCACAACGCTTTCCAATCCAGCCGCAGTAAATCACATGTGAAGCTTAATGGTTTTAAACTCTCATCAGAGAGGAGTTGATCCCACTGTGTCCATGTGAAGGCTCTACGTTACGCAGTTGTATGGCATTATTGGATATTTTGATTCCCATATTTGTGATAAATTAAATTTGTAATATAAAGCAACACAATGCCAGTTTTGGGCTGAATTGAAACAAGAACTTTTACATTGTTACACAGAGAGTTCTGCGTAAGACAAATGTTCATTCATTTGACAGGCGGCTCACCAGAAGTCCACACTTGGTGTGGTGTAGAGTGAGATACCAGGGTGTTTGATTTGTATTTAAGTGTGGCAGCTTATTAATATGCTAATAATTACCTCTGCCAAGGGGGTTATCTTATTGTTTTGTTTGCCTGTCTGTTAGCAGCATTACGTCTTTTTGCAGATCCGAATAAATGGGAAGATTCAAGATTTTTGTTTTACTTTCCCACATAATTCATTCTATCTATGATGTTGGGGGGGTGCACATGCACACACACATACGTTGTTTGCACGCACAACAGATTGACAAGTTTGTGTGTGTGTGCGTGCACAACTGCAGCTGATACTATGAGGTCTGCATGGACAGCAACAATTATATTGACAATAGTGCAGGAAGCACCTGCAAACAGTAATGCAGCAACTGAGCAAAGAGAGATGTTAGATATGAGAATTGTAAAAACAATTGTGTTCATTTTAAAACTGCAGCAGGACAAATTAGATATTTAATGGGGAACAATGTGTTGACATGGCGGTTCAGGAGTGGAGGTGTGGGCACTCAGAGCAGCCCTCTAGTTAATAATGGTTAATAATGGTATGGGTTGACACATAAGTAATCTGGATAAACAGTGTGTTGCTGCCACACTTAACTGTTAGGAAATATTTTTATTGTTGTGTTAGACAAAGGACATTTGTGTGTTTATGTGATGACATGTTGTTAAAATGTGTATGAGAAACATTAAGGGAGTTTTAGAAGAATAACTTTACTTTGTGTATTGTAATAATAGAAAATGAAGCTCACTCCAGCACAAAAAAAAACACTTTATAATAATATAATGTTATTTTTAAGACACGTTTCGCATCTTGTCTATGAAATGTGAATTTCTGTCCACAGGTCAAAGGTTTTTCTAAAGTGTCAGCTCAAAGGCCACCAGCGTCCACTGTGTGAGAGAGTGAGGGTTTGCTGGGGTGGTCTCAGCCCTGAGACAACAGCTCCATACCCACCACATTGTCTCCAGCTTTGTGAGAAGGCCTCGCTGCTGAATTAGCCTCTGCCACCTCTCGCAGCCCCCTCCGCTCCGTGAAACCCCCATGAATTGATCTCCATTGTCGCACCACATAATGTAACAATCTCATTATTACCTGACGGAAGAAGTCTCACTCACGACCAAGATCTCAGCGAGGCGGCGTTTGTGTGCGGGGAGGGGGAGGGTGGTAGTTTGGGGGTGTGAAGATGCAGCGGTGGCCGTCGTCACCTCTGAAGACTGTTCTATCAAACTCCAATTAGACCTAATTGGATTCCTGGTCACCCCTAAAATTAGCTTGGCTAATAAGGTTTCCTGCTGTCAGACAAGTGAGTGCAAAATAATGAATAAATACTGCAATTTAAGTACGGGGCTCTGTTTCACATTCAGAAAAAAACAATCAGGAAGGAGGGAAGGAAAAAGACTGTACTATTTGCCTTCCTGAGATTGAATATTTAACGGAGCGCGCAGTTTAAAGAGTAACACAATACTCAGGCATTGACATTCCTATTAATTTTTAACCAGCTGAGCTAAGTATTCAGTGGTGTGTTCTCTCAAATCGGTTTTGCATATGAAATTAGGATGCAACATGAAAGCAGGAAATTTAAAAATTAATCACACGTCCAAATGGACATGTTGCTCGAATCGACTAATGTGTGCGTTATGCTGCAACAGTTACATTACAGTGTTTATCAGGAAGCAGATTCAGTTGTTGTTTTCAGGGACGTCAGCTCCAAGTGTGTGTGTGTGGGTGTGTGTGTGTGGGTGTGTGTGTGTGGGTGTGTGTGTGTGTGTTTGGGTGTGTAGCTCCAGCGGCCAGTGAACCAGAAGATATTCCGGTGACCTCAAATGTCACACCATCCCTCCCTGGTTTAGATGTTTGTTTTTTGCACACATTTGTGTTCTGACGTGGTGAAGTAAAATGCCTCGAGCAGACACAATGAGATACCTCAGGATGCTGTCACAGCACGGGAACCCAGGCATATGTGGTTCAGCTGGTGGGAGAGAAATGGAAAAGCTTCACAATACATGGGAGTCAAATTTTAATATGCATTTTAATTTTTCAAGGCACTTCGGCAGCAACCGTGTGAAACTTTCCTCTCAAAATTCAATGCAGAGGTAATTCAGAGAAAGAGAAAGTGCTCATGCATTTAACAGCTATTGTATGTGGCTGTGTGGGGCTTAATGCATGAGCTGCGTCATGTCCCGGAGCTAGCGGGGACGCACCATGTAGCACAGGCTTTTCAATCAAATCAAATCTCCACGCGCCGCGGCAGGAAACTTTGGCCCTCACCATGGGGGGGGAGAATGTCTTATCCCAATAATTACATTGGGATGTAGAGATTGCACGGCCGCAGGGCTCAAAATATTCCCATTGCTGAAACTTCTCAGCGCCGCAGCAGCAGCAGCCACAATGAGCCAGAGAAGTCGGATCGTGTTTGATCCTCGTAAAATTGGGAGACAATCGAGCGCAGGCATGAAGTGCTGAAATCCTCTTCAAGCTTTCGTCGCTCGAGAACGTGTGAGCTGGATGAACATGCGGACAATCCACGAGAAGACACTGCTGCTTGGAATCAACTAACAACCAAAGGAAAATCATTTGGAGTTACTGGGAAAAGGATTTTTGGCTTCTGTAAATGTAAATAAACTGCTGATCAACTATTTTCATGAACATTAGAAGTTTTTTTTCCCACATAATTGTGAGGCGAACCGCTAAGATTCTGTTTGTACTCTGAAATAAGCACTTTGTGCAAATTTGGCATTTTTAATTTATTAATGCCCGGTGTTTATTTAGGCTACATCCACACAAGCATGTTATACCCCAGAGTTTCTCAGCCCCTAAAATTGAGACTTTTGGAAACATTGCTGTCTCCGTTCTAGCTTGAAACCTCCAGGCAGACAGACTTTACGACATAAACACCAATGTTTGTTTCCTGATTGGATGTTATCAGTTACGACGTTTCCTTCCCTGACTCATCACGGCCCTGTCACATGATCTGAGCGAGTAAACCCCCTTAAAAGAGTTTGCCTTTCTGATATTTTTCTCCGAAGCAAGAGGTTCAAGATCACAAATGCGACTAAAACTGAGATGCTCATTCACCTTGCTGTCTTGCTAGATTAGCATGTTCACCCTGTTTGACCCGGGAGTGAATGCATATTGAATCTATTTCCAGTGCAGACAAAAGCAAGATGTCTGTGGAAAAAGGGATTTACAGTGTTAGTTTAAAATGGCTTTTTGAAATAAAAAATAAAAATGTGCAGGGGAGAATATTTAGCTGAATATTATAAATAATCTCTATCGAGACAAGCATATTACAGGACACTGATTCCTATTTATTCCAGCACATGCATGCTCATGCATCTTTTTTAAGACTGATATCGAGGAAACTGAAAAACTCCTGAATAGTGTGGATGCCTGACATTAAGAAGCAAGACTTAAGTGTTTTAAAACTAAGATCTGTTAGTGTGGATGTAGCCTGCAGCCTGTTCATACTCGCCTGCAGCATTAGCAAGACAATGGGTCACGTCTGCAGCATCAAATGAAGCACTTTGTTAACTCTCCTGCTAATCATTTGTTTGTACTGAAAGCCAAACAAACACCATGCTGTGATACAGTAATGGTGTGATTCTTTCACTGTTGAGGCAGTTAGTGAAATCATGTATCTACCAGTTAGTTGAAAGAGAGAGATCAGAATGTGTTTGGAAAACTGGCTCCCTTTGTTTGACATTTTGGGAAATGCACAATTTCACTTAATTGCTAAAGAGGTAAAATAATAGATATATTATATATAATATAGTGATATTGCTGTCAACGAATAGTGGATGAGAAAGAAATATTTTCTTTACTTTAAAATGAAACACTGAAAAGGAATAAAAACACACAACCATTTAATCTGTGAGTTTTATTTAAACAGTTTACTGTAGCCTTCATGCTTTGCTAAATGGGTAGTGGCGTTGCTGCGATAAAACATTGTCGAGAATTCCTGCCTCCCTATTTAACCAAATGATTAATGCAAGTATTAGTGCTATCACAGTTTATCTCTGATTAGGTCCAACCCAACAGTAGTTTGCTAAAAAGGCTACAGGTAAAAATAGAGCAGCACACACTAGTCTTCACTGCCACTATCCAACAAAAGTATTTGTACAATGGATAATCATTTGGCTTGGTTGAGTGTAAAACACAGGTTGTGACGTTCTTTAGAGCAAACATTATAATAACAGAAGCTACATAAAAATAGTACTTTATCATTTCTTTCAGACAGACATCATTAGTTTTGTTGGCAGTCATCAGAAGGTAATTTCCTGTTGCCTAGTTTAACAAAGAGGGCAGTTAAATACCAAGTAATGATAGCCTGGAATTCACTAAACAAAACATGATTAAATAAAGTTGAGACTGTATCTGTTCACACAAGAAAAAGTGTAGAGAACTCCATTACACTACTAACTTGTTCATATAATTTAATTTTTTTTGAAGATGTGAGCTATTATCCCATTTATTATTTGTATTCTAATGGTTTAAGTTTGTGTTTTGTCGTGTTTGTATAGATGATGTGGATGTGCATTAAGATGTCTCTGCTATTGACGTTCTGGATAGAAGACCCAGGAAGAATAGCCTCTGCTGCAATATGGTGGCTAATGGGGATCTAAATAAATACGTAGACAAAATCACTGGTGGGCATTTATAATTGTTTGTTACATGTTGCACTCTGCTGCCATGTTCTATCTTTTCATGAAACTAATTCTATAAAAATACCAAAACCAACAACTTGTCTTTCAGACCCAAGTCAATTTTTTCCAAATATGAATCTTTAAAACCTTTTATTTCATTTCTGCAGCCAAGGACTTAAGTGACTGTTGGCTTTATTACTCCAACAAGTGCATTATTTTTACTCATGGATTAGTTGCACTCACCAGTTATGTCAGCTCATGTAAATGGGATTGACTCAAAACAAATGGCAGTGCAGTTAATGGTAGCGAAGGCAAACATCGCCGATTGCAACATACCACACTTGTGTTCGTTGTTTGTGCACAACAATGGAGCTCTGTGCATTAATGGATTAGATCAGGGTTTAGTAGGAGACGCTCAGTGTTGGTTTGGGTCTTTGCGGAATTTGTTGAGGGTAATATAGATGCAGAGAAGTATATCTTTAAACTTTAGCCTTTAGCTGAGATCCCATGATGTCTGTCTTTTCTCGAGGCCACAGTGTGAACGCAGCATCTGTGTGGCAGGCCAGTGTTGGACTGTGATGAGGCTGCCTAATGAGGCGTGGAGGCCAGGTTGTAGGTTATGGGAACCTGGGCCGTGGTCAGACCCTGGAACTGTGGACAAACAGGAAGACGCACACAGCAGATGAGATCTGATACTGTTCCCATTCACTCTCTGAAAGGCGAGGAGAGAAGACACCACCGATCACACCCTCTTTCCTTTAAAGTTCAAATTTCTCTTACTTCCAAATCCAAAACCAAAAAACCCTGAGTATCTAAACTACTTTGGAATGATCTGACCCAAACCATCACTTCCTACTGTCTATCTTTTGGTTTCCTGAGAGGGAGGCCTGCCGTTTCCCCTCCTGTCATGCCTCACTTTCCCATATAAACACCCAGGAGGAGGGAGAGAAAATATTACATCTTAAAAGGGCGTTAATATCTCCATTCACTCAAGCAAAAAACACATCTGCTGTCAGTTTATGCTCCTCGGCTGCAGCTCTGGATGCCTGCCTCGGTGTCAGATTAGGCGCTGAGTTGTTCATGAATATACAGCTGGTTACCCTCATTTCATAACATTAGTCGCCGTTTGGCTCCGAGCCAGTACAGTAGGGGTAAATAGAGTAAATACAGACAGGTCTTGCAGATGCTAATGTACTTAGCATTAGGAGTAAACAAAATGAGATTACTGGGGAGGGAAGGCAAACTCAGAATTTGATTTACTCAGGCTTAGCGTAAACAGCTTGTCAAACTCCTGCTCTGCTGCTATGAAAAAGGCTGCAGAATGTGTATTTGACTAACAAGCGCGGCAACAGTTTTTTTTGCTATTCAGAAAATTACAAAGGCAATTGTCACTGTAATTGGAAGCGACTGTGGAAAGAGAGCTTGTAGGCGCATCCTCCCCAAATATTGTTTACTTTTTTAAATATATATTTATATCATTGCACTTTGAGTGATGGGGGATTAAGACAAATAGATAGGGATCAATCTGTTCCATTATGATAATAGAATCTGAATAATGCTAAATGAAAACAACAAGATGAGCACAAAGTAGATCACCTAAATGTTAGTCAGGGTGTCTGTGTGTGTCTCTGCACACATTAACATAATCCACAGTATAATCCAGAGACGGCAGCGCCAGCTCCTCCATAACGAAGCAGATAACGAGCGCAAGACACCACTCCTTATGGGAATAAAACTCAGCTAAATGAGATGGAACCAGGCTTAGTGCTCTTATTATATGATAAATAGGATTTTCTACGTTGGAATTTTCTGGCATGTTAGAATTCTTTTTCACACTTTGGCTACAGCAGTCACATTATTACATTATTTCTCCGTTCTCAGAATGTGGAGAAAGTTTTCAGTGTCTCTCCCCCCTATGAAAAAAAGGCAGGCTAATTGCATGTCAATAATTCAATGCTTGATTTTAATGACCAGGAGGGTTCATTTATTCTCCGGCTAGGCCGCCTGACGATGTGATTAATAGGGATGAAAGATAAAGCTCGCACAGAGGGAGGAGAGGGAGAAAAGCACGGGGATAGATAATGTTAGGATCTTCTATTCTCTTCCTTCCCAGATGGCAGAAAGGTCTCCTAGACTCCTGAGTCGACAATTTGGAGGAGTGTGGCAGAGCTGCCAGGGCACGTACCGAGCAGAGGGAAGTGGAGGAGGGTCGGCGAGGGAGGAAGTGTCTGTGGGTGCACTTGACGTCCACGAGATAATACATGAACACACAAAAAGTGGCATTTTAGCACTTTCTGTGGATCTAGCGCATGATCTCAACACACCCATGAAAAGTCCAATGGGTCCAACAGGAAAAATGAAATCAAGTTTTGTCATTTTTAAGAAATCCATTGATGATCTTGAGTACTCCTGAGCAGGGTGCTATTGTTTGTGCTAAAAGCTAAAGGTATTACCGCCACATTATGATGAACTGAGCAGTAAAAGGTTTAGAAGTGGAGGAACCCCCTAAGGTTTCTCCCCCACCCGCATTGGATGAAGATGAAGGCATCGCGGACCACTCCTTACAATGGAGGCACTTCCTCCAGGCCTAATGGCCTCTGAGCCACAGCTTTTGTCCCCTGATTAGCCAGCCTATTCAGGGCTCAGTCCCCTAATTGCGTAGCCTGTTTAGCTACCCGGCATTACAGTAAGAATTAATGAGACACAATTACTGCACCCAGGAAATCTGCCGTCCCAGCGACCACTCCGATCTGCAGAGGAACCTCGATGAATAAAACCTCCTTGAGTCAAGAATTCAACCTCCTGTCAAAAAAAAGTGGAGCACGAGGTTTTTTTCCCCCCTCGCAGGACAGAAAAAAATACATGTATTTATTCGAAGCTATCTCATAATTAGGCCCTAGAGTGAATGAGTGAGTGAGGGAAAGCAGGGGAGGAGATGGGAGAACGAGAGAGAGGAGAGGGGGGGTGGAAGAGAGAAAGCCGCATTCAATAGCAAAAAGGCCCACAGATACAAAAGGAAGAAGAATGACAGGCACAAGAGTGAAACCTGCTCGAAGAAATGAGGAGGAGGGGGGAGGCAGGAGAGATGGGTGAGGGGCGAGAGGGAGATGCTGATCCAGATCTTCAGTTTAGCTGCAGATAAAATCTCAATGGCCTTTAGAGAACCCTTAAGACAGGACAGCAGGTTCTAGAGTCTCGTTCGTGTGGGAAACCAAACGTTAATGCAGCCAACAAGCTCTGCAAACCAGGAAGAGAACCTGAATATTTTACTGTTCTGAACGAGTCACTGCCTTTTTCCTTGAGCTCAGTTAAATGTCAGCAAATGGCCTGGAAGAAAAACTGATTCACTGCAGTGAGTAGTTTATTATCCACCTGCAAACACTTTGCACAAGCTGCCAGTCCATAACACAGTTAATGCAACAGATTCACCTACATTCTCTATAATCACCTACAGCAAGCAACAGGTTAGTTTAGCATAACATATAGGCCCTGGGAAGCCTGTTTACTGTTGCTTTATAGTCAGCAGGCTTTATGCTATGCTAAGCCTGCTTATTAATACATTTTATCTGAAGGCTACAAAAAAGTATAAAAAGCGACGATGAAGTTACCGAAATCGACCCAGAAATACTCTAGTGCATAGTTCTAACATAGTTTGTGTTCAGATTTAAACAAGTGAGACACAACAAGTTATTTAGTGCACTTTAGACATTTTAGTATAGGCTACTGTTTTATCAATTTTTGATGCTGCCAACTGTTTTCACCATATCCAGTCTTTTAGTGAGGCTTTCAATTCCTAAAACCTGACTTTCATGACTTTGGGCTGAGGAAGAAAGCAGAAAATCCAGTTTAAAGAAATCACAAATAAAAATAGAACATGTGAACTCATTCACTTAGAACTGCAAAATTTGTGACTGTTGCTGAAGGTGCTGCCCCTTTGAGTCATCAGCTCTGTTCTAATAAGCACATTTGTTTTATCGGCTGTATGTGCTGTTGCTATGTAAGTCCCACGACAAGAGCGGACCAGTCCGGTAGATGAGATAAGGCTAAAAGGTGGAAATGCACCAGCTCAATCACTCATCAACATTCCGTCTGCAGCACTTTGCTGAAGAGCAACTAATCAAACACAAAGTATATTGATTCTTTGCACGGAGTCGTGTGGTTCACAACTGCAGTTTGGAGCAACAGAGTGTGGGGAGAGATTTTCAAGTCCTCTTATGTGGTTTGTAAATTCTGAATTTGCTAAAGATTAGCGTCCATTAAGAGGATTACTACTTTTGTATGTATTTTCAACACTGGCGTAGTCATTTCAGGAATGTTCAGTGGGGC
The DNA here is from genome assembly GCF_024713975.1 of Paralichthys olivaceus. Taxonomy (NCBI): domain Eukaryota; kingdom Metazoa; phylum Chordata; class Actinopteri; order Pleuronectiformes; family Paralichthyidae; genus Paralichthys; species Paralichthys olivaceus. Next base: position 10,879,282 of record NC_091109.1, read on the forward strand.
TTTCAGAGCATTGTGTTTACTCACCTGTTACTCAAGTCTGTTTTTCTTTGCCGTTCACTGATTGAAACAACCCACACCTTACCCACCCTGAGTGCTCACTGCAGCACAGTCTGGTGACACCGCCTGTGCAAATGCTCGTGCATTAGCCTCAGTGTTATCTTCAGTGGGAGCCTGTCTGTCTCGGGCCCGCTCAGAGCAGTTTACCTGAATGGCCTTTGTTTGCCAGTGACCCCCCCTTAGAGGAGGTCGCAGCCTGGAGCCATTCCACCCCGGCTCTGGCCCTCCTCAGGTTTCCCCCGTGAAAAGTAGAAAAAAGAGGGAGCAAAGGGAAGAGCAACATAGATGTAAAAAGGGAGGTCAGAGGCTCAGGTGAGCTTAGCGTGTAGCCTGTCAATCAGACATCATACAGCATAGCTCAGGGGAGGCTCACTTCTGTGCCCCTGCTCCTCAACCTCTGGTGCTCCTTTCACCTTCAAATGTCTTTCACAGCACATTGAAAGCTACTTAGATTCACTCAGTGTTATAATTACTCACATTTTCCTCATGCAACTCAGATATTTTGATCGGGGTGGGATCTACTTCAGGGGTTATTTTGTATCCAAGTTGAATACGAGGACTGCAACTAACCCTGGACACACATTTAAAGGTTTATACAACAATTTTTCCATGTAGTAGCATGTCAGTATTAACAGTAGTAGTAACAGCAGTATAGATCAAATATAATACTTGATTGCAGTAAATCACTATCTTGGAAACCAGCACTTTCCCTCACAGCAACAGACTGTGACATTTTCTACCAAGGTTATATGTGCACAGATTAACTAATTTTAATTTAACAATTTCCGGCTGTTTTAGTTAACTAGCATTTCACACAAACCAAGCCGGAAGGCAACTCCCCAACAAGTGTAAAAGCTCAATAAGAATGTGGTCACAACCCTCATGTTTATCCTGCCTGATTGCACAATTAGCTCAGCGGCCCACTAAACACACTTGCATTGTCGGGAGATGCCAATCTTAATGGTGTCATTGGCTGATAGAGACGTCCTGAGTCTACACGAGGGGAGATAACATCATCAGCTGGAGAGTCGAGGCATTATTAGGGCTGTTCCTTACCTGCCTGATGCAATCAGTGAGAATAAAAACAAAGTGTCCTCTAAGGAGCTCAGTCCAGCTAACCTCATCTCAGCAACACCATGATTTCAATTGATCCAATTATCCTCGGCTGGAGTGGAGACCCTCATGATGTTAGAGGTGGAAGAGAGTGTCAGGTGGGAGCTTTTATCTCTCAGTGTTGTTGCACATTGCACAGTTGGATTTGGAATGAGTGGATGGAAAGAGTCAACACAACATTGATTATAGGAGCATTTCCTCCGAGGAAGGGAAATCAAAATGACATCTGTCCAACTTGCAGAAAAGGACAAAGAGGGCAGATCACAAATTGTACCACGTATGGTGTTGTACAGAGCAGTCTACTGCAGAAATGCTCCTCACCGGGTTCCTGACCTCAGAATCATTATGCTCATCTCTAATTTCCCAAGTAATTCTAGCTGCTTTCAGACATTTACTAAAGTCTGGACATTTTCCTGCCAGCCTCCACACAAAAAATGCTCAAAAAATACCAGACTAATCCAGGCACCACCTCTCACCTGGATGTTCCAGATATTTTCCTGTTGTTGTGAAAGCATCTGACCTGGACCAAAAAGGTTAATTATCAATGAAAAGCAAACTCAAAAAAGAAATTCTGGTGTTTATATGTGAAAATGGCTTCTTTTGTCTACTTTAAAACTGCAGAGAACAGCTAACTACTTATTTTATCTGTGGAAAGATTTATGTTCATACCAATGTTTTGACGCTGTACAGAAAGTTGCATGTAAATCTGCCAGTGAGGGTTACCACAGGAGCCCAGAGGGTCCATTCTTCAGATAAGGCCTGATAGAGAAAAGATGTATATCATGCAGAAATAACAGAGGAACAGTGTAGACATTCAGGCGTTAATAGGATGAATGTGTGCGAATCGGGGGTCAAATTATCCCTCGATATGTTTGGTACATTTCTTCTCATGGCAAAAGTCTAGATTAAATGTTTGAGACCTTTATTTGTTATCTTATCGAACATACCGTTTCCACACAACTCTACAGTGTAAGCCAATGCCCGGCCTACATAGTATAAGCATCAAATGTAGGTAACAGCAATTTTAATTAAGTCCAATGAATTATTTAACTGAAAACAACATGGCTGAGGTGGCAGCCAAAGCTTGTTGAGATTTGGAGGGGTTCCAGTCCTCAGGGAGACGAGGCAGCAAGGAGCGTGTAACAGATAAGGTCATCAGTGTCCCACTATCTGGCCTCGGGGAGTCTGGGTTTTCCCTCGTATACACACGTCTATGTTAACCCAGTGATTAGCCCAGTTAGATGAATACTATAAATAACGCCTCTGTTTACATAAATTAACATGCCTTCATCGAACTGTTAATGAGCAGTGTAGGATGCCCAGGGTAGCTTACGAGGGGGCGTCGCACAGCCTGTGATTTGAACAGCGAGAGCGTTCAGAGGGTTTGATCGTAGCCCGCCGAGCGCGAGTCGCAAACACCACAAGGTCGTTTGTGTTTTACGCATCTGCTGCCTCGTCGTGTCTCGGTCTCTCGCCCCCTGGATCTGGTTTCCCACCTCCCTACCTTGTCGTTTTCTGCCTCTCGCTCTCCCTCCTTCCTTCTGTCTGGCGGTCATCCTTGCCCTCGCCATCTGTTTCACAGTATGCCACACACAGCGACGGAGGGAAGTGGCATGGCGTTAAAGAGGAAAAGTGGAAATACTCGACACACATGCATAGAAGTAGAGTGTCTGGACTCGTGTAGCAGGGCTGCTTTAGAGATATCTAGTGAAAATTGACTTCATAAAAGTATCTGGAGTAAAGCTCAAAGATCCTTAAGGACTAACGCTGGACAAATGAGATGAGAAGATGGATACCACTCTCACTCTCGAATAGAAGCATATTGCCTTAAATATTGAAATATTTACTCTTTTCAAATGAGTGACACCCTCAAACTGTTAAACTAGTGTATTTCCTGAATCTGGTGATGCTGGTGGTCCAGTCATTCAGCTGTAAAAACCACTCTTGTGACTTTCCACTACCAACCAGCATTACTTACATTTCCATGAAACCTGCGTCACGTGATTGATGAAGTCCTGCATCTTGCAGGCTAAATTTGACACTCACCCCGTCATAGGGATCTAAAATTGTGTCTCCGACGGTCAAAAGTAAACAGAGATCATACCCCCTAATTAGCTGTTAGCTCTAACTGCATTGTGATCCATTTGTAGGGCAACCCGCTGAGTTGACAAGGTGCGTTTTATTCTGAAAATGCTGGTTTGTTATCATGTATTAAACAGTGTCTCACTGCACACTTGGTATGTGGGTGTGTCATTAGGTGCAAATTGGAAGAATTCACAATTATTAATGAGGTTTCAAAATATAAACCATCCACCCATCTGATACCTTCTGTACAGAGCGTTTCCTTTTTTATTAAACATATGAATTTCATATCCCACCTTCTTTTTCCACAGTGCAATGGAAACTTTAACACCCTGTCATTATTAATATTTGTTTCATCCACTGTGGCTCAAACCTGGAACAGGACTCCTGCTGATTTATGGAGGTATGGGTCCCATTTACTCGAAACTACATTATAGAGGAATTGCATAACAACCCCTATGTTTGACTTACAGCATCTGCTTGTGAACCACAGACAGGGACAGCATGTTGCATTACACTGAAGCTTTACACACAGATGAGAACCATACATCCCAACACAGAACCCTGCAGATTATGAGTTCAGGACAGATTCACACTCTATTGTTTCCATCGCTGTATTTTAAAAAAGAATCAAAGAGTTCATGAGACGTCCCGGCTGACACTGCAAGATCTAAACAAGGGATTTCTGAGCTTATAGCAGTTGACATGAAGAGACATTAATACCTTGAGAAGAGGTTGAGCAGGTTGAGTCGGAACAGGATGTATTCAGAGACTGCATGAATAGTAATGAGATGAGCTAATTAGCAGGACTCGCTTTCCCTTGCCTCCCTGTTGAAATGAATACAGAAACATTGTAACCCCTGTGACCCCTCGGCAGTCTGTCCAAGATCAGCCCTGACGCAAACAAACCAGCCCCTCCTCAGTGTCCCACCGCTGCGCACCGAGACGACGACAAGCAGCCGAGCACTGAGACCTATCCATGGCCCAGAGACAAGTGTTCCAGCCACATGTGCTGGAACCAGATGTCAGGGCTACCTGCTTAAGTGGCGCACATGTGTTGTTGTTCCAGGCGCGTAGGCTCCGGTTACACATGGGTAAAAAAAAAAAAATCAGCTCCGACAATTATATGGTCTAGTGTGTGTCTCTGTGTGGGTGTGTAGGTGTAATAAAAATTTTAACCCTTTGTAAATTTAAGTTGGAAATATTTCAATACCTGAGTTGAACACAGTTCATCACCTGTGAACAACACGTATTTCTGAAGACGATTCATCACCGACATTTGTGTGGAAAAGATGAATTTCTTTCAATCAAAATGCTGTTGGATCTAAGATCAGCCGCCTGTACGACATACAAAGTAAGAATACTGCAAACACACACACACGCATGAACAGTGTGTTGGTAATTTAGTATGTGAGTAAATGTACTCAATTACTTTACATGTTGGTCTGTTGAAATTGTTGTGGATTAAGGATAAAGTAGCACAAAATAAATCACGAAAAGAGAGGTAAGTCTTTTAGTGCCACTTCAAGGTTTGTGTTCTATTTTGGCTCACTGAATAAATTAAGTGCTGATTCAGTGCCGTCCCTTATCTATGTTCCCTCTCACAGATCAACATGTTAGAAGTCCTGAGCGTTCTGGACCCAGTCAAAACCAACGTGGTGCACTTCTATGAAAAGTTCCAGCTGAGAGGACAAATCTGTCTAGTGTTTGCAAAGCTGGACAGGAATCTGGAGCAGCTTCTCAGAGACAGAGAGAGCATGCCACTGTCTGTCAGTGAGATATGACCAATAGCACACCAGGTAAACACCATGGCCATATACAAAAAGAGTGTATAATATATAAGTATTGGCAGTTTACTCAAGATTTATATTAAACAGCCTTGAATCATGCTCCTTGATGATCTGTACACATCTGCACACTGGTCAACAGTGTGTTTAATCTACATTTATTCCTGCGTCCCTGCAGCTGCTGACGCACTGAGAAGCCCTGAGGGGACTCAGGGTCATCCACAGAGACTTGAATCCAGATAATGTCCTGCTGGTTAATCACCAGAACCAGCCATTCCACATCAAACTCATAGACTTCAGCTTGTCGCTCAGGACATCTGAAGTGAGACGCTGGATGGTGATGCAGCCTCTGGGTCACAGGTCGGTTCAATCTGCAAAGCTCATCTTTGGACATGTTTGCAGTTCAGTGTTCCGGCTGTAAATGATTGTTGAGTCTGTTTTCAATAAACATGTTGAATCTGACGTTGTACTCAAGAGCTCTTTTTGATCTTGTCCTCTACAAACAGGGCACATGAAGTCTCCCTGGGCTCTGCTCTTCTACACAGGAAACCAAAGTGTTCATCCAGAAAGAGTTAAAATATGAATTTTATTGTAGTGTGTGTGTGTGTGTGTGTGTGTGTGTGTGTGTGTGTGTTTCCTGAGCAGAAGAACTCTCTGTGGGCTTGCTTTACGTTTCTGGACACAGAGAACAAGTCGCATGCTGTTTTACAAGAATGGAAAAAAATCTGACAGGGGGTGTCGAGTAGCCGCCGTCATAGCAGCCAGAAAAGCAGACCTCTGCTGGCTGGCCAGATTCTCATGGTCCTTTGGCTGCGGGAGAACGAGTCAGACTCTCCGTGTGGAAGAGATGTTGTTTTTTAATTAGTTGTGAAAGTGAGATTTTGGGAAGAACCCACCCCACAGATTATGAAACAGATTCACGTCACTGCTTAGCAACTTACACTCACTTCCACTGTTTATGTAAGAACACGTGTGGCCCATTGTGTGGATTGCCACATTTTTACAGGGTTTATTCACCTTAATTACAAACACACACATAAATAAAATGTGCTGATTTAGACATACGCCTCTTTTTCTGAGATTTCTGCTGAACGACGGAGGTGAACGGCTCCACCACAAAGGTTAAAAACATTATTTTGTACGTATTTTATTTATTAGTAGTAATGAACCATTTACTGGTGCTTTGTATATCACTTCCAAACTATTAAAAATCCCTTTGGCTATAGAGTTTAACCTTTTGGTGATAAAACCACGTATCTCCCAAACAAGAAATGGACCCTCTCTCAATTATATAACGTTTTTCAGTTCCTCTTTTTCATTGACTTTTTTAAATCAGAAAGAATTTTCTCAAACCATGAAGGAATCCTTCAATTTTTAGTGAACTCACTTTGTCAAGTCTGGATTTGCACATTGGCCTTATTATTACATTTATTTTGGTCCAAATGTCACATGTAGGTGGTGAAGATCACAATCTAACATCCCACATCATGATTCTATAGAATGGATCTTTAAAGAATATATATAGTAATCCTTAATAAAGCCACTACGAACAACTTTATAATGAACTGTTTTGGTCCACAATGGCTTTTGTCGTGATCACAGTAAAAAGAAAATTCTGCAGGAACATTTCTTTCTAGAGAAAAATGTCACTATAACTTTAACCCTGTTGTGAAAGGGGACTACTTCTTTGGTAAAGATCTGGAGGAGGAAGTGGAACATGGACGTCTCGTAAGTGAATCCAAAACTATCTGCATGGTGAGGTACGTCTCGAGACAGATGAGAAAATATGCCTTTCTGTAACTGGGATGAACCGATCCTATGATAACAGAGCTCTGCAACACACAGAGATTATTTTTCTACTTTCTCAAATGAACTCTGGTTTCAGGTTTGGAGACTTTTCATTATTTTGCCCCCAATTTCCTTCTGTCCCTTTATAAGAAGGGTTAGGTTAGGTTATGGAAACATTCATACAATGTGTTTAGGTAACTTCTGTCAAATGCACTTAAAGTTCTCGAGCAGCTATTCTCAAGTAAAGTTGACTAGTATTACTCTCCATGCAAACACACACGTGGCCCCTGGTCGCTCAGAGAGGGACAGTGGCTGTAAGGAAGGATTTACTGGGGCCGCCTGTCCTCCCAGCAGTAGGCTGATTGGAGGGGCCGGCTGTGTTTGTTAAGGTAATGGGCCCAAGGTGAGCTAATTCACAGGGTACACGCTCCATGCTCTTGTCACCTCAGGAATACAGAGGGGTTTGCCGGCGGGGGCTGGGGCTGGAGGGGGAGGTTTTCAGCTCCCCTGCCTTCCCCACAATCCCCTCAGCCTAACTCCAGCTCCACCTGAAAGTGATTACCAGGCCAGCCGAGAGCAAACAAGCCCCATATGGAGTGTCTATAGTGGGGCTGAGGCTGGAGCCTGGGGAGCCCTCCTCCACCCCCCTTTGGAGAGGAGAGGCCTGAGCAAACACGGCTAATGAAGTCTTAACAAGTGGCCCCGGGTTAGCGCGAGCCCGCTAAATGCCACCGAGGCTCTTGGAATTGTGTCCAGCAGATTGGATAAATCTCCTCCAAGCTTTCCTTTACAAGATAAAGTTGCATTAGCATATCTCCGTCTCGCCATCTCCGAGTTGAGGCCGGGATCTGGAGAGCAGTCGCGCTCCATGGGCTTCCTCTCTTCAGCTGAAGCACTTGACTCCGACAGACAGAAAGGGACTTTAAACTGAACACATTAACTTTTGGATCTCGATGTGATTGTGGATTTTATTCATGGGCCAGAGAGAATTTCTTTGAGGCTTAATTCTATCTAAACCACATCAACTCTGCAACGCATACACCTGACGTCCAAAGTAGTTTCAGAGCTGCTGAAACGGAGAAGTCTGGAAAAACTGCTGGCACTGTTTTACTTTGAGAACTCCAGCTCACTGTTTTAGACTGGAGAGGCAGAAATGGAGACATTTGGAAACATGACGTAGACACAACCGCTTTCTAATTGGATGTTTTCAGTCGCGACGTTGCCTTCGCTGCTTCATCAGGCTCCTCTCACAAGACCCCCCCCCTTGAGGAACGCAACATGTATAATCAGTCACAAGCGTTGCTGCGCCTGTTGTTTTTGCGAAAGCTGTTTTAGATGATACAACTGTTTACATGTGTAGGAGATGAGCTATTATCCAAGCGATTACACCGCCACATGTCAGGCATTTTAGTCCAGAGATTTCCTAAGAGTAAATCATTATCTACAGAAACGCTGCCCTCTCTCCCTCTTATCTATCTTCCCTCTGTTCGCTCCATCACTCTCCCACACGGTGACCAGCACCTTACCCTCACTCCCTCTATTATTACGTGTCTGGCTTTCACACATCTCAAATCGCAGGGTTTATTATTGAGGAAATATCACGCCGTCCATTTTGCGCACAAACATACACACATACCTCCACCAGCCGAACTCTTGTTTCCTAATCAAAAGCAAACAGCCATTAACTGAGCTCCTTCCTTGTTATCTCTCGCCGGCGAGTCACTTAATCAATCTGTGCTCAGCAGATGCTCAGCTCGCTCTGGCTTATTCTATTCAATCTGTTAAAGAAAAAAAAAAAGTGGCGTCACATGATAAAGAACTGGCTCCACTCCAAACACAATACCTCCAAACTTAAACTCCCAACACCAGCCCGGCCCTCGCACACAATGTTACGTTTTGCTTGGATGAGAAACTCGGAGGATGATGCCCTCTTTTTAACACCGGTTGCATTTAAAGACCACACATTGGCCTCCGAGCCCCCAGACTTTACAGGAACTGTGAGTGTGTGTGTGTGTGTGTGTGTGCGTGCGTGTGTGTGTGTGTACACTCTCAGTCGGGGACAAAATGTCTGTTCAACAAGAGAGATCTCTTGTTGGGGAAATGAATATCGAGTTTCGAACAGATGTGCCGATCACATGTCTGGCCTCGCTCACCTCATTCGAACAGAAGCTGCATTCATTTAAATTCCCGAACCGTCTGTGATAGAGACAGTAATGATAGTCATGATAACACGGCATCAATTACACATCCCTATTTTTTGTTTTGGTTTGGTTTTTTTCAATATTTTTAGTGCGCACGAATATATTTTTAACATCCTTGTGTTGACCATCAGTAACTCATGAGTTCAATGTCTGATATGAAATGATTAGGATTGAAAGATTTCAGCCTTTGCAGTTCTGCTTATATAAGAACGATATTTGGGAATTTGTATCTTGAAGTGAAAACATTTTTATAATATACTGGAGTCCAGCACAAATACAAGTCATGCATTCACTGGGTACTAGAAGGTAAACATCCTCAAAGATATGAAAAAGCACAAGTTATATTTTATCGCAGCTAATTCATTACTACGTGAGACTTACTTAAAATTTTAAGTTGATGGTTTGGCAGACCCATATATTGTATGAGGCATGGGTGACACTGGCTGTCAGTGTTACAATGAAGACACAACTCTGTTTAACTCACATATTTTCGGCCACTTTCAGTTTTTGACTTTTCAGATAAGTCCGAACTACAATAACAGGTGTGAAAGGTGCCTCAGACCAATACAGCAACATGTAGTGTGAACAAAAGAGGTGGTCTCAGTCTGGATAAAAACTACCATGATTTGCTTCATTTGCAGTATGATGACACTTGTTTGGATACTACATTATTATTAGTTTGAGTCCAGTGCAGGTAAAGATCCTGTCTGCAAAATATTACTTGAGTAAAATAAGGACAAAGTCAAACATTAAATCACCTGCAGCAAAGTGTCCCCTGAGTATAATATTTTGGGTAGTTTAATCTGTGTAAGCTCATATGTTTTATATGTGAAATTTATTGAGTCAAGTCATCTGGTGGAGATGATAAAGAAGAGCACAAAGTATATAGTTTTTCATTCTGAAACTTGGAGAAATCACCAGAACATTGAGAAATTCAAGTGCAGTTCAAGTATCTCACAACCGCTCTGAAGTAGCATGTGAATAAATGTACTTTGTCACTTTTCACCACTGTAAATATCACACAAACCATTTCTGTGCCCAAAGCCATATCACACAACTGCTGTATAGTTCAGATCTGAGAAAATAACGACACACTATCCACCAAACCCTTCTAGAGGCAGTTCAGTGAGATGAGTGTGGAATCAGAGATCCTCAAACAGCCTCTGTGGGTATGTGAACTGTGCATGTTGACGCGCGCGCTCCGTGCGTTCTGCCGCGCTCGGTCTTTGCCTCGCGCAATTACGCCTCCCGCGGAGCTGTGTGCGAGCGTTAAACGAAACATTAGCACCTCATTTAAAAAATAAAACGGCCTTTTCACGAGCACAGACAGCTCCCTGGGTAGTCTTATCATGCGCAAATTAGCCAATTTACCAAACTGGCCTCTCTTACGCACTCACTCACACACAGAAACAATCATCTGAGGCTATAGACGCTTCCTCTTTCTGTCTGGTGTATGTGTTACCATTGTTGTGTTGTGACACTATCAACGATTGTGTGTTAGAGGAGGTTGCAAGACAGTGAGCAGAAAGTGTGGTCGCAGGGGAAGATTGTGCGTAATTTCTTATTAACATATCCTGTGCGTAAAATTCTTACCAACAGACCCTGTGCGTAAAATACACTAACAAATCTTCTGGTATTCATGTAGCAGTTATATATGTATTCATTTTATAAGATGAAAATTAGAATATTATGATCTTAACATCTGGAATAGATTTTAATCTTTGGATTCTGTTTTTCAGGAATTCATCACAGGGTTATAGTACTTTATTCTAAGAGCAACAGAGGATCCGTGCTTGACACACATCTATAAACACACACTTTAAACTGAACTCAACTTTGAAAACAGTTTTTGACTAAATAGATATCATATGAATGTGTTTAAGGCTCCAGGGTGTGTTTTATTAATCGTCAGCTGTAGATAACCATGCGTCACTTTTGTCTTCATGTCATACACGTCCCAGTGCCACAGACTCTGGCTACTAGATAATATGATCATGAGCTTTATAACAAAACATTTTGGGTAAAGAAGAAAAATAAATGATTGACACGTGTGAAGCACCACCCCCGCCGCTCTGTGATTGGGGCAGCGACCCCGGAGGTGGAGCCAGCCCGGCTCTGGTATATATCGACAGCGCTCAGTCTCCCAGGCTGATGATTTGTATGGGAACCAGGACTAAGGTGGGACGAGCCGACTGAATGTAGTCGATGTGTGTTTATTGAAAGAAAGAAACAAGGCCCCACGGTTTTTTTTATTTGTGGGTCGGACAGCAACACTTTGTTTTTTTTTATTCTGACACCAGAGGATACAGAGCGCAGCCTCCAGGAGAAGCTGGATTCATCTCTCAGCCATCTTGACTGCCGCTCGCCGCCCTGAAGGCTCGTTTTCTCCTCTCCTCCTCCTCCTCATCATCATCACCCTCCAAAGTAAACACGGCTTGCACATCGCTCGCAACTCCGTGCGAGATCCCGAGAGGAGCGAGATGGGCTCGCTGCGCAACGTTTAACGGGAGCGGAGCCAAGCGCAGGCGGCTGAGAGGATTTATTTGTAGCGTAGCAGCAGAAGAAGAAGAGGGAGGACGCGACGCGCCGCGCCGGAGACTATGGACCTGTTTGGGATTTACCTGCTCCTCTCCCTCGCTCTCCTGCCCAGATCCAGCTGCACCACGGCCAAGGAGATCACCTGCCAGGAGATAGCCGTGCCCCTGTGCAAGGGGATCGGCTACAACCACACCTACATGCCCAACCAGTTCAACCACGACACACAGGACGAGGCGGGACTGGAGGTGCACCAGTTCTGGCCTCTGGTCGAGATCCAGTGTTCCCCGGACCTGAAGTTTTTCCTGTGCAGCATGTACACCCCGATCTGCCTGGAGGACTACAAAAAACCTCTACCGCCGTGCCGGAGCGTGTGCGAGAGAGCCCGGGCCGGCTGCGCTCCCCTCATGCGGCAGTACGGCTTCCCCTGGCCGGACAGGATGAAGTGTGACCTGCTGCCGGTGCAGGGCAACCCCGACACCCTGTGCATGGATTATAATCGGACAGACTCCACCACAGTGTCTCCGGTGCTCTCCAAACCCACCAACCACCCCGGTAAGGGTTACAATCCCCCGAAAACTAAGCCTGCCAGACCCGGTGCGCCTGGGAAATACAAGCCGCCCGCCGCGCCGTGTGAGCTGGGGTGCAAGTGTCTGGAGCCCATGGTGCCGGTGAACACGGAGCGTCACCCTCTTTACAACCGTGTCAAAACAGGACAGATCCCGAACTGTGCCATGCCATGCCACAACCCCTACTTTACGCACGACGAGCGAGCGTTCACCGCGTTTTGGATAGGACTTTGGTCCGTGTTGTGCTTCGTGTCAACTTTCGCCACAGTCGCCACTTTCCTCATCGACATGGAGCGCTTCAAGTACCCGGAGAGACCCATCATCTTCCTGTCAGCGTGCTACATGTTCGTGTCCATCGGCTACATAGTGAGACTCATCGCCGGGCACGAGAAAGTTGCGTGCAACCGGGAGTTCGACGTGGAGCACATCCACTACGAGACCACGGGGCCCGCGCTCTGCACCGTGGTCTTTCTCCTCATCTACTTCTTCGGTATGGCCAGCTCCATCTGGTGGGTCATCCTCTCCCTCACCTGGTTCCTGGCGGCCGGGATGAAGTGGGGCAACGAGGCGATCGCGAGTTACTCTCAGTACTTCCACCTGGCTGCCTGGCTCATCCCCAGCATGAAGTCCATCGCGGTGCTGGCGCTGAGCTCCGTGGACGGGGACTCGGTGGCGGGCATCTGCTACGTGGGGAACCAGAACCTGGACAATCTGCGGGGCTTCGTGCTCGCCCCCTTGGTGATTTATTTATTCATCGGCACCATGTTCCTCCTGGCCGGATTTGTGTCCCTGTTCAGGATCCGCAGCGTAATCAAGCAAGGTGGCACCAAAACTGACAAACTGGAGAAGCTCATGATCAGAATAGGCATATTCACGGTGCTCTACACGGTGCCAGCGACTATCATAGTGGCGTGTTACTTTTACGAGCAGCACAACAGGCAGAGTTGGGAGATTACGCACAACTGCTCCAACTGTTTACTGGAGCGGGACCGCAGGAGTCCGGACTATGCAGTTTTTATGTTGAAGTACTTCATGTGCCTTCTAGTGGGCATCACGTCCGGAGTGTGGATCTGGTCCGGCAAGACCCTGGACTCGTGGAGGACTTTCTGCACCAGGTGCTGCTGGGGGAGCAAAGGCACCAGCGGCTCCATGTACAGCGACGTGAGCACGGGCCTGACGTGGAGGTCGGGCACGGCGAGCTCCGTGTCCTGCCCCAAGCAGATGCCATTGTCCCAGGTTTGAGTGCGTAAAAACAAAAGCGACCTTATTGGGGACTGCTAATCGTTTGGGAGATAACCCATCACTCCCTGTCTTAACCAATTTGCATTGTAATGAACTGCTGCTGAGGTGTCCCCCTGTCCTCACCCCTTTCCCCCACACACACACCTCTGTTGGGGGGAGAGAAACTGTTGAAACAATGTACCTGGCATTCACAGAGCTTAATTCCTCCCTGTTTATATGTATTAGTGGTACAGGCGGAGGCTTTTACGCAAACTGGGCATTACTTACATGACAGTTTCGTCCGTAAAGTAGCTTCATACAAAGAGCATTTGGCTTTTTTAATTATTATTATTATTACCATTTTATCTCCATAGTGCCAGATAACATTGTATCATTCAATCACATCAAAGATAGTTTAAATTAAAGCCTTAAGATAGTGGCCAAGTATTTTTTACGGGTCATTTCATTTTTTTTGTAATTTCAAAATGTATTTATATAAAAGTTATGTAAAAATGTGTACATTTGTGTATAAAAGAAAACTTTATAAGCTATTGTAAATTTGTACAAAGTGTAGATGTCTCTTTTTTGTGAGAAAGCAAATATGACCTTTATTTTGACAATAAAACATGGTGATGAATCTGAGTAACATGTGGAACTTTTGTAGTGTGTTTCCCATCATGCAGGCCCAGGCGTACCCTGTGGTTACTTGTGGTCACCGGCAGCAGCAATAGCAGCTTTTTTTTTTGAGGGTCCTGGCTAAAAGTGAAGCCCCCTTTTTAAACCATCACAGGCCGGTAATTAGAGGCAGGGGTTGCATCTGAGCATCTCCATAATTGTTAAGAGTCCTCTTCACATGCCTGCCGAAGCCCGCTTTCTTAATTTAGCAAAAAGAGGGAGTGGGTGAATGGGGAGGGGGGGTATAAATGCAGGGAACGGACCCTTTTCATCTGCAGAAAACTTTGATCTTTCTTTTTTAACGGCCCCAGAATAAAGGTGGTGTGTATTAGGAGAGGGTGTCTGATGTGCCAAGGCTCCCCCTAAACGTCCCCATTTGGACGCTTTGATAGACGTCCTACAAATGAAAGAGCATTATGGAAACCCTCTCTCCTTTTTTTTTGCTGGATTTGTCAGAGCTGAAACCTGCCAGAGCCCCTGCGTCTTGTGTTTGGGTTTTTTCTCTCCCTCTCTCTCTCGCAGGGCCTGAATTGAAACATCTTTTCCCCTCGGCTCAAGCTGTGTCAGTGAGTGCAGGGGCCTTGACATGAATGATATTGAAATAGCAATGAAAGCCCCACAGGTGGTCTGTTCACATGATCTCACATCTTAGGAGGCTCTAATCGAGGCGTTTTCTGCTACAAATGTATCTGGTTTGGTCCCAATTAACCCAATGCACTGGCATAAGATGATACTGTGCAACCCGCCGCAGAGATGTCTTTGATTTACTGGTCAATAGTGACAGTGGACTTTGTACTGTTTCGCTTTGTTCTTGCTTTATTCTTTTCACTATGCAGATGTGAAACCCTGAAGCGCCTTTTCAGTGTAAATCAGACGTGTAAACCCTGCACGGCCGCTGTCAGCGAACATGTGCTGGAAGGAAAAAATAAATATGGAGTTTTACAATGGAGACAGAGGCCGTCTTAACACCCCCCCCCCCCCCCCCCCTCCTCAGAGAGGTTCTCTGCAGTTTTAGTGTTTGTGTGGATTTTGAAATCATGTTGTTCAGTTGAAAGTTAGAAATATGTGCATGAGAAATTACCACTGCTCATTTGTTGGCTTGGTAAAGAGACATTTGGTCACATTTACATCATCCAATTCTGCAGCTTGTTGTTGTTTTTGTTGTTGTTTATTTCAGTGAGCAGCTCCAGCTCTGACTGCCAGCCTCACAGCAGTGACATTAATGTGCAGCCCCATCTAGTGGTGAAAGTAGCACTGTACAATTCCACATGACCCCACACTCCCGTTTAAAGAGTGTGACATGTT
The DNA here is from genome assembly GCF_024713975.1 of Paralichthys olivaceus. Classification (NCBI taxonomy): domain Eukaryota; kingdom Metazoa; phylum Chordata; class Actinopteri; order Pleuronectiformes; family Paralichthyidae; genus Paralichthys; species Paralichthys olivaceus. The sequence goes on from NC_091109.1 coordinate 10,894,615, forward strand.
GGCTTGAAATGTTTAGAATGGTGTAATTGTTGCCCTTTCTTCTTGTTCCTGGTCCCTACATTATTTAAGACAGAGATTCTTAATTACTCTCAGCCAAGGACCCCCTCCAGGATAGAAAATATTCTGGGGATCCCCCCTCTTACATGTCCCTTGGAATAATTGGACATAGCCTGGTTTATATGAAAGGACACCACAAGAGAAATGTGTGAGAAGGAATGTAAATGTGTATTTTAAACATTTTCACCATGTCAACACATACTGTATACTGTGATGTTTTTAATGGATGAATCTCTGGCAGTGTGCCACAGACCCATATTTGAGAACCACTGGTTTAAGACACACACACACACGTCTCTGAAGTCCCTGCACAAGCAACATAGCTACTAAATTAGTATACTACCGTAACAACAGCTGCACTCTTGTTACGGAAAAATCTTTAAAGGGACGTTGAAGAAGAATCAGGAATTTTATTGTTTTTGTGCAAGCACAACAAAATCACAAATAGTGTTGTCCTTAAATCACATTGTGTCTGTTGACTGCCTGCAGATTTAGGGAAAGGAAACAATGTAAAAGGTAAGCAACTGTATGATAAAATCAACAAATATAAGCAAAAGCATTAAATTAAATTTAAGACAACACAATTATGCACTTACTGCAAAGTGTATTTAAGTGGTATGTATATGTGATATTTATTGCACAGTTAAAGTTTTAAGGTTATATATATATATTGCACGTGATAAATGTGATGTGTGGAGTCAAACTCTTTGGAGGAAGCATGTTATGTGATGTTTCTGAGTAAATCTATTAATTAAAAGGTGCAAAAACAAACCCTGGGAAATTAAACTAAAAGTATCTTTGAAAAAAGGGGAAATAAATCGATTAAAAACTTGTTGCTCTGTCCCACCGCTGACTAGTGAACGACATTTTACTTCAGCCTCACCCAAGTGGACTCCACCTCCTGCTCAGGTAAGTTTAGGAGGAGCGTCTCTTCTACATCAAAAATATAGAATTAAACAAAATCACAAACAAAGTATTTGTGTTTCTTTTCTTATTTTCAGCTGATGTCACATTTTATTCCGGGCTCATGAACCAACTTAATTTACTGCAGAGGTATTCCATCTTCTTTTTAAAAAAATGCCTGTCAAATGAATCCTGACAACATGACAAACACACATCATTACAACTGGGCCAAAGTCCTGAAACGTAACTTTGAGGAAACAGACAACGACAAACAATCAGTTATTTGTGTATCTTGAATGAATGATTAATAGATGAACTGAGATTTGGGATTAAAATGAATTACAATCCAACACAAAGTCACAGGTAATGTTGGGAAACATCCAAAAAGGGATAGAAGCAAAGGTTTCACCCTCATAATTCTATAAAACACTAAGTTAATGACCTGATGGATGTCAGAGTGTCTCTTCCTCATGTTGTATCAAATTAATTGAGGACAAAGAACATTATAATTATTACTAGGCACCCCCCCAACCCCCACCTTCCCAACGTGTCTGACTCCGTCCCCACAGACGCACCAACTGTCCAGGAACATAAAAGCAGCAGGTCCTGACTCGGCTCCTTCACACAAACATTATAATTTACAGGTAACAGGCCGTTTCCTCCATGAAGCTGCCGTGCAACAGGGGAAGTATATGAGAGTAAGAAGCAAGCAGTGCTTCTCACAGACGGGGCAGGGCTGGAACAATTGCTGGGTATTAACTGGTAATAGCTCAGGTCAAGTCTGAGTTTATGGTCTGTTTTTATGAGGGACTGTTTTGCGGACAGGACACAACTGAATCCTGCTGGGGCCTGTTCTCATTTACCAGCTGTGGCCCACAGCAAACAGAACTGTCACACATCCCTCAAACCCAGCACAAGTGTGAGAATTGATCTCTTCATGATGCAGCCTCCGTTTGATTGAAACGTCTGCTCTCCCATCTTCTGCGTCCGGGTGTTGAAGCCTCACTCGCGGGAGCCGGGAGCGGCGCTCTGACATCACGGCCTATCAAATATTAACGTCAGCGTTTGATGAGAGGAAGACACAGGAGAGTGGGGGGGTGATAGGCAGGTCAGGCCTTTTGATATTATTGATCCATCTGATACACAAGAGTGAAGCTTTTGTGAGCATCAGGAATTGTTCTTTATCTAACGGAGTCTTCTCACCGTTATGTGTTTAGGTTTCTATTGAGCTAATAAATGGACAACTGTGTTAAAATGAGGTGAAGATTTTTACATTCATACCCAAAAGTCTTCATAACCTCAGTATGTACGTGGAAAGAAGTAGTTTTAAAAGTGTAAACATGTAGTTACATGTAGGTTTTGTAAACATGAACTTGGTTGGTGTTATTTCTCTGTATTTTCCACATTTCATTTGACAGTGGAAGATGAATTACAACACTAAAACCCCAGAGTTTGCATGGTTGCATTCTTCGAAGCATGAAGCATAACAGTGACCCTGGGTTTGCAGTGACCCATTTAGATTAATGGTGAAGCTGCTGACCTGCAGCTCAGGCGCTTTATTCCCGACTGAGCATTTCAGATGCCAGATGTTGGAGAAAAAAAAATACAGGAGGTCGGTATTTCTCAGTCCCGTCAGGCTGCAGGGTTGTAGATTCTGAGGGAGGTGCACGTCACTGAGAATGTTGCAGTTTGGAAGAAGGTCGAGGTCAGTCTCTGACTTTTATCTCAGTCTTCTGAATAGTGTGCTTAACCATATTTATGTTGTCTGTTATAACAGGACTTTTTGTTACTGTCAGTCATGTAGTTTTCCACCAGTAAATGCTTCAGTGCAGCGCTGTGAGCCAGACTAATGAAGATATCAGCAGAAATGTCTGACCCCCCCCGATGACAAAGTAACAAGGTTTAGTCCTTACAGTACCACCCCCCCCCCCCCCACACACACACACAGTTTCATGATAGACATGATCACAAAAGAAATAAACTTGTCATCTGACACTCCAGGTGTTTTCCTACATTCACTCTGACTGTGATCAGCTCAGTCCAAAGATTGTTGCTGCACTGAAAAGATGTGGTGTCGTGGTTCTGATGATAAATAATCACTGAGCAGCGTGTGTGAACATTAAAGAATAATTTAAGTTGCAGCCACATGTTTTTGGGGTGTTATGATAATAAATTCTCTTGGGAAGAGAGAAGGTTGCTCTAAATCTTGGAATTCGAATAGAAACAATATCATTTATCATAGTGGAATATTGTAAGGGCAATACATTTAAACATCCAGACAGTATTTTTCTATGAAATGCGGCAGAGTTATTTTGTGGAATGTAAATGTAGAATTAATAGAATCCTCTGTGTCACTGTGCAAAAAGAGAATTGGAAATACTGTAAAAATTTGATTTGCAATGAAAATGAGCCCTTTTAGATTCTGTTGCTCAAAGTGTATTCAGAGCAAATATCCTTCCTTCTATATGTAATAATATAAGACAATATATGTAGATACACTCAAGCACTTGATTTAGGAACCCTGCAGTTTGTCTACACTTGTGACGTAGATGAAGATCAGATCACATTTTAATGACCAGTGATGCTAGAAATCCATCAGTACAAATTGTTCGCACACATACACAGTATTTCCACAGGGACCTAATACATTTACACATTTGGCTTTAAATGTAATACCACACTTATACCACGTGGGGGAAACGTTACCTAAATGATGTCATGTTACACTGGTGAGAGGGTTTTGTCCAAACAATAAAGCAAAGATCACAAGTAATTATCCAGTAAGAGCAGCACCACAGTCGTCTGCCTCCATTGTATCAGCTGAAGTACTGGCCACTTGTATCTATGTGAATTTACTGTCATTGTTTCTACAGATGGGTCTAAACTGTGAGGCTCGGTGTTGGACTCTGGCTGTCCTGCAACGAGCGTCATACGAATCAGACCCTCTCCAAGACACACAGCCTGAGATGTAGTTTTTCATGTGGAAAACACAAAAGCAAAACCCTGAGGTTCAGGGTCTTTTACCTGCAGAGAAAAAGGCACGAAGGCCTCTGGTTTAACTCTCCCAGCTCACTCAGGAAGTGTTCAGGGTTGAATAGTAGTCTTCATCAAAATGAGAAAATAACCATATAAATACAGATACTCCCAGTTTTAAAATTGATGCACACATTTGGGATTGTGTAAATACAACTGAACACATTAACTTGAATATTAGAGCTTTAATTACAATAATCATGCATAAAGTTTTGTTTATATTTTACTAATGTGCAAAACAATTCTACTCTTCAAATTTTACTTCAAGAAACATTTTCATGAACACATCTGCCACAATTCAAAAAACTGAACAATCTCAGCTTATCATTCAATAAAAACACAGTACTTATGTTTCCTCTTTTACAGTATGTACACCTGTAATACAGATTCCACTCGCAGCAACTGAAGTTCTTTGATATATCATGTAAAGACTCACAGACTTGGGTCAAGTTAACCAATGAGCGGGGTTTAATATTGAAAACGTTCCGTGACTGTTAACATGAAACCGGACACCTGAGGGGACTTGAGGAAGAATGGGGCCCCACAGTTAAATTTTGCCCCAGGGCCCGACAGTGGGAGGATCCAGCCCTGGTTCCCAGTCTGACCTGCAGAGCCACATTTCAACAAAGAGCTAAAAGCACAACACAACCCATCAAGCACTGAAGACTTGCCAGTTCTGGTTAATAATAATAATCTGGCTACAAATTAAAATGAAAAAAAGGAACCTTAAATATATAAAGCATCTTTATCTCATTCACCACAGCTTTTCTAAAGACAAATATTCACATTTCTAATAATTTCCTCCCAACACCAGACTCACTGATTTCAAGTTTTGGATTCAACATGGCAGCATTTCACTTCACTGGAGCGCAGCATGACGTCAAACAGTACTGAAGCTATGACAGCACATGGACTGGACCAAACAATAGTTTCATTAAAGTGCTTTGAAAATTACGCCATCGTCAATGTCATAGTATTCTTGATAGAATGTCAATAAATCAAATGAAAAGATATCTATTACACAAAGATCATTTTCTATTTGAGTCATTAAGTGAAACACTTATACACGAATACATAATTACACATGAAAGGTAACAACATTTTATTGGAATATAACCTGAATACATTTGTATGTATAACTAGCAATATTCTGAGTTTGTGCAATCAGTGGTTATTCAATATTTTCAATTACAGCAACAAAAAAATAGCACTCGATGAAAAATATTATTCAGTGTAAAGAAGTCATGGCTCTTCATATGTCTCATTGCCAGAATGTTCATCTTCCCACATACATTAGAGTACAGAAGTACAGCTTGGCTTTTACAGTCAACACTGGGTGTGTGCAGAACTTGTGTCCCAGTGAACCCCCCCCCCCCCTGAGGTCGTGCTTCTTTGGGTGCAGCGCTCCATGGATACAGGTGAGATATGACGCCAGGAGCTTTTTGTGCTGCTTCAAAAGAGCCCATAAGAGGAGGAAGATCAAAAGCTCTCCATTTACACAAAGACTGGCCCCTCAGCTATAGAGCGACAATCCAGGGGTGATGCTGCTGATTTACTGTGGGAGTGTCACAGTCCCGGGAGGTTCAGAAACTGCTGAGAAACCCAGAAACCTCTCAGCAAAATGCAAAATGGTTTTATTATTATCATTTCTGTGATCGACACGTGTCCCACATTAGAGATTGAGCTTTGACGGGAAATCAAAGTGAGCAGGGTGCAGATATCCTGAAGGGCAGCAGACCACGCTGCTCCTTTGCAGAGCTCCGCCATGCTCTATTTCTAGTGTGAGTGTATGTTAAGGCTTGTATTCCTCCTAAGCTCCACGAGGCCCTGAAATAGAGTGACAAGCTGTCTCCATAAATACAGAGCCCCTATGGGGGAACCTAATTGCTTTGTGATCCTATGCTGGCTTTAGGGGACTTCGTCGTGTCCTTCTCTTCTGACAGAGGAATCCTATTCTCTTCCCCGAGCCAAGTAACAGCACCAAAGCAAGATGACCGTCTCTCATTACGACCTCCAAAAAGGTTACCATAACATCCAGGCTCCGGGCCCATAGGCTACCTGCATCCACATTAACCCCCGTGACCCTCGCACACCAGAGAAGGTCTTTGGGTGTATCATAAAGAATGACGATGGTAGGGGTGGGTGTTTGTTTAGGTGGGAAGTTAAGGCCTGCTTTTGTTTATGAACAGTCTGTCATAGTGGTGGGGAAATGCCAACAAGGGGACAAACAGGTGGACTGCACTCTTTTTAGATGTTCTCAAGGTTGAGATTTGCTCAGGGACACTTGAGGCTCGAGTGTCCTGTCATTCCTGACCTGTTTTGTTATGACTTTACAAAGTCATGACTTAAATTCTTGTTGTTTTGCATCACTGGGATAGAAACAAAGGCAATGTGTGTGATTGCGCCTCGGTGAATAAATTGATGTTCTGGATTCTCCGAGTGGCAGTGCTGCCTGTGTTGTAAACTGAGGTAGAGAGCAGGGCAGGAAGTCAGCTCCAACAGTTGCTGCCGCTGTGTAAACCCAATCCCTTTCTCACATTACTCTCACATCCATGTGCCTCACTCTTAGGATTCAAAATAACCTGGAAATGAAAGCAGTCAAACCCACTCTGATCTCTTGTCCTGTGCATCATCATTGCTCTGAAGCTCTGCACCACTACCCAGCTCCACCAGCGTGTACTGACCCACCCTTCTCGTACAGGTTTTTGCTGCTGTGGAACCATCCCCAGTTGGCCCCACCGATGCCCCAGGGGGCAACCCAAGGTCCCGTCTGGGGGGAGGGGGCGGTTTGACTCTATTCCGTTTGCTAACGCGAATGGATCTGGGCGTCCCCATTGGCTCTGGGGGACAGAGAGCCACCTCGCTGCCGTTTCTTTCCGGAGGCTCCTCTTGGGTGACAGAATAACCGTTGTTCCCGTTGGTGTTGCCTCCTGTGGATCCTGGAGAGCGGTGAAGAGAGGAGTTCTCCAAGAGAGGTGGCTCTACAGCTAAAGCAAGCACCCCCCCTCCACTGCCTCGCCTCTTCCGGAAACCCCCCATTTGACCAGCTTCCCCCTCTAAATCCTGCTGAGCCAGGGGGGCATTTATGTCCATTCCCTTAGAAGTCCCCCCGCCTGAAAGGAAACATTGCTCTTCCTCACATATTTTCGCCACCATCATCTTCTTCATGCTCTTCTGCGTCACTGAGCGCTTGATTGCGCAGATGAAATCCAACACGTTTAAGAAAAGGGACAGAGCAGCCCCGCCAAGCATGAAGTTGAGCATCACGGTCTTCTCTGTGGGCCTGGAGATGTAGCAGTCCACCTGGGTGGTGCACGGCGGATGCTGGCACAGGAACCTCCTGGGGATATAGAAACCAAACAGATAGTAGTGAGCAGCTCCAAACCCAGCCTCCAGCAAAGTCCTAAACATCAGATGTAGGATGTATCCTCCCGTGAAGCTCTCAGCTACCAGAGGTGCCTTGTTCATGGACGTCTTGCTGAACGGCTCCTGACGGATCTTGAACAATGGCGTGGCGTGACCAGAGGTGTTCAGATCCACGCAGAGGCCATTGGACACTTTGTGAACCACGTAGATGATGAAGATGAAGTAAGGGAGACACAAGGTGACGAGCTGCACCAGCCAGAAGCGGAAGAGTGAGATGGGGGAGAACAGATCGTAGCACACGTTGGCGCAACCAGGCTGAATGGTGTTGCACACGAATCGCTCCTGCTCGTCCTGGTAGAGAGGGTAACCAGCGAAGAGGAGGATCAGGATGCGGAGGACGAGCATCACAATGAGCCACACCTTCCCTGGAAGGAACACACATTGGAATTTTAAAATGCTCTGATTGGACTCATTAATTAATGTGCGATGCAGAAACATTTGCAGATTTCATGATAGTAAAAAAAAACATTTGAAAATCTGAAATTCCTCTGGAGTTTAAACATCCACAGAGGAGCTGAAATATTTCTGTGCACATAAATCATACAAGAATGATATATTTAAATAAGCCAACTCACCCATCAAAGTGATGCTGTGATTGACAGAGATGAAGATGATCTCAGAAGCACTTGGTCCTGCCATGATTACACACTTGATCTTCTGGTCCTCAGGTTCCAGGCCACATCAAAAACTAAGCCACCACCTCAAGCCTTATCCAACTACCTTTCTTCTCCTCCTTCCACATCTACCCTTTCCCAGGGGCAGAGTTGTTTCCAGTGGCACAACTACCTCCAGGCACACAAAGTTTCCAGTGACAATCTGAAACAGAGATTCTCTCCTCTGAACCACGCAGACCCTCTTGTCTTACCTCTGCCTCTGTCCCCTGCAGACAACTGCCGTGTGTCCTCAGACAACGGAAGACAGGAGTGAGCCCCATTGTGGGTCTATTCTTAAACACACTTCCAGCACGCCGCCGTCCTGGCATTGCAGAGATATTTTGGTGCTGCTGGTCGTCTTTACAGGAGAGGAGCGAGCCTCCTCACTCACTCACTCACTCTAAACGGCAGTATTAAGTTCTCAAGCACAATGGCAAGCGCATTCAAACCGGACGCTCCATAACAGACACCAACGTTCACCGTGCATCTTCCAGTGATAAATCAAGGTGCGGATATGCAGAAGGTGGATTAGCCCTCGTGAAATGAGAGCAGGCTGTAAACTGTATTCTCCCACAGCTGATGCCAGTTTATGAGCGACAAAACCGATTTTATGATCATTTAACATCATGTGAAGTCAAGGTATTTATTAATTATTAACCTGAAAAAGTTAAGTTCTGACAATTAAATCAACCACATTAGCCTGTTGGACTGATGCATGCTTTCAAACATTCTTCTTTCAGGTCTACCCAAGAACACACTTCAGTTACAATTCATTCAACAAGAAGAGCACACACGACGCCCATTGTTACACTGGTTACCTGTTAGACTTCCTATTGATTTTGAAATTAACACAATTTATCAGAAATGCTTGTTGTTTATGAAACAGTAAGGTCCCTTTTTTTGAACCTGACGCATGTAAAGTGTTGTTGGCTCTTGCTATAGAAACTCAGGTTATTAGTATTAGTATTATTAAGGTCCTCTGGTTCTTCTGTTTAAGCTCTGACTGAAAATTTGGTTATGCTGCTATCTATATATATATATATATATATATATATATCATTTCTTTTATGGTGGTCTTTTCTATTATTCTATTCTATTATTGATTGCTTAGGTTTCATTTACAAATGTTTGAACATCCTATATTTCATTAATCATTTGTAAAGCACTGAATTTGTGAAAAGCTTGGTTATGGGCTAAGTGAGATGGGGGAGTGTAATTGATTCTATTTAAAATTCATAAAGCAGCTAGAACAGAAAAGTGCTGCAATTTATTCAAATGAACAATGTCGACCTGGAACTGGGGATTTTTCAAAAACACAACACGGAACAAAATGTCACATGAGCGATCCACAGCGTAAAGGAGGGATAGTATCACATTATTTGGAAATTAAACAGATAACTGTCATTGTCTTAATACATATGTCATCTCTTCCACTTCAGATGTCAACTGTTGACCATTTGAATGCAATAGGTCATATTTAATTACCAACAACTCCATTTATCTTTTCTATTTCTGGACAAAGACTAATGAAATGATTTCTGCATGGAGATAGAGGGAGGGTCATCTCCGACCCACTTCCCCGTGACGGCTTTCATCACCAGCATTAAGAGTGAACATCTCCAAGGAGAAGGACACTAAAAAACAAACCCCATACAAGTTTAGGACACTCAACTGAAGGACAAACATGAACCCCACCACCTCATAACAAACAACCACCCTCACACAACCACCACCCTCACACAACCACCCTCACACAACCACCCTCACACAACCACTGCAGCACAGTGACTGAGCCTGTGACCTGTCAGCCTGTACTTAAAGTGGAACGTACCATCTGCCCAATTAAGCATGGGGGGGTTAAACAGGTGCAACCATTCCAGAAACACTCAGCAACATATAAAATGCTAATTTAAGATATTTTGACGATATGGACAAGTGAAGTTAACATGCATGCTCACATGCACACACACTCACATGTCTTCAGAATGTAATTTAGTGCAGAACAGTTTTAATTTTCCCTTCAGCTGCTTGAGACAGTCTGATTGCTGCTGAAAGGGCAATGAGGAACACCTGATTTCACTTGTGCTGCAGCAACACACACACACACACACACACACACACACACACACACACACACACACACGCACACACACACAAACACACACACTGCTGCATTTATACAATATAAACTTGCTGTCTTTCTGCACAACAGACGTAATTTAATATTGGGTGGGATGCTGCCAGAAGGAGGGATGTTGAGGGAGGGGGGCTGGGATTTATATCTGTGTCAACCACTGAGAATTTGTGCTTTTTGCAAATAAAAACTGAGAAGAGTGGAATATGTGAAGCATTAAAACTGAACACTGCTTCTCCATTTTTAGTTGTGACCTGGAAATAGACAGTAGACCGGCTCCAGACGACCTGAGAGAATCACGTATCAGTACATCAGAAAAGCACATAAACCTGCAAATGGTAAAATATATGGGTTTTATGGAGGATCAGGCAATCTTTCATTATCTTAAAGCTGCACTTATATTTTCATATAAGCAAAAGGTCAAGTGGCAATGACTCCTCAGAGAATTATCTCGACTCAGCCGTTCCTTTCAGCTCCACGGAGCTCACACAGTTTCCAGCAGGAAGGAGTAAACCCACTGTGCAGCATGTGGTAGAGACTAAAATCAAAGCCAAAAGGAGAGTGAGTACTCACACAGCTCCAAAGGAATGCCAATGTTGATACATACTGTGTATTTAGGGTGTAGCAGGCATCTGTTTGCTAATATGACAAAATATAAAATACAACTTGAAGCAGTTTACAGATGTATTCCTATGTTAGAGCTAAAGTCACACACTCTATCATGGTATGAAAGCCCAGCGTTTCCATGCATGTTCTCCGGTGTCTGCTTTTGACATTTTTTTGGAAAGATCACTGTGCACACGGAAACATCTTTTGGCACCAAGGACAAAAATAACGCTTCAAGACACAAATGTCACTTTAGAGAAAATAAACATGACAATAAATGGTCTTGACGTTTGAGGCTCATCCTTGCAGCTTTTACACAATCGGATGTTGTGCAGCTGGAACATTCACGTCTGAATAAAAGCTCCTGTTGTGTCGTTAAACTGAGTCAAGATATCAAATCTTTCTAAAATTCTCTGAAAGGAATTTGGAAAGTGTTTTCACAGAAGCTCACGGCACCTCTTCATTGTTTTGAATTGACTTGTATAACACTTCAGCAGAGGGGTGATTGAAATGCAAATGAAGGCTAATATAGAGGATTAAATGTGTCCCAGAGTGACAGTATGGCAGAGTGTAATCTCTGTATTAGCACTTGCTCTAAGCCATTTAAATGGTTCTCTGTGGGAGGAGGAACCCTGCAGAGTCAGTCGTACAATACAGAAAGAACATCCCCAAGTATTGTGCAACCGAGTGGAAAGCATTTGTGATAACACCATGAGGGAAGGTTTGAGATCTGTGTGTGTGTTTGAACATTTAGATAAAACAAGAGTCATACATGTGGTTTTATTTCAAGGCTGTAAAGTTTAATTCTTGCAGGTTTCTCTAAACATTGCTTCAGAAGAGAAGAAGAATCGGGAGCAGTTCTTTAAATCATAAGAGAAAACATACACGGAAGAAAGAACATAGAGAAAGAGAGAGATCTGAGTTTGGCAAACTGAGAACAGGAACAAATAACCAACTAACTGAAAGGGAGGAAATCCACTGACGAGAACAACAGAATACAGCACAACTTGTTGAGAATATCCATGAAAAGAACAAACAACAAATAAAACAGGGCACAGCTACAGCAGCTGACTGACGTTAGCACAGGAAATCGTCAGGATCAAAGCTGAATTTGTAAAAATCCAAAATTTGTCACTGAAGAGAGGAAGGAAAACCAAGAGAGAAGTTTAACTCTATGCAGAGGTAGAGTTCAGTGCACACACACCGAGTAACCAGCCGACAGGACGCCATGGACCCACGGTTTGTCGGGAGGGTGGATTTTCCATCTCAAGACTTGCCACAGTTGATCACATCAACGCTTAACTGGGCTGTATGCACACACTTATAAACAATAAATAGGATATACAATCTTCGAACACCTCCAACAGTTCGAACTCTCAACAGCAACTCCAGCGATGTTACTTTCCTAAAGACGCATATTCTGTACTTTTATTCCCCACTTGTTCAAAGCACCGAGCAAAACGACAGCTGCTCTCTCTGACTCCTTTTCGTGTACTTTTATTTATATGCAAATGGTCCAGAGCAACACGTGGAACAGGTCGGTCCATCATTTTCCCCTTAATCCGGTTCAGTTCTGTCCCTCCTCACAGCAGCTGGTCAGGGTGGAAATCTCACAACCGACCGACTGATTCTAGAAGCTGAACTTTACTTAAATCACAGACTTGCTGAGGAAATGCACAAAATAACCAAGAGGCTTGAAGATCCCTAGCTGTTCTGAATTAGACCTTTTCCTGATCTTTTTTGATTTATAAAGAAAGATGCATTTAAACAATGTTGTTTTTTAGACATGTCCAGGTTATGTGCTGATGTTTTTAAGCATACAGTGATGTAGTGAAGAATGTGAGTCCAGCTGAGCATAAGGCAAACAGCCACTATTGTAAAGTTTATATATTGAAGACATTACTTGACCCATTGATGAAACCATATCCTTAAAAAAAACAAAATTAAATGAACCAATTAAATCAAATATTTTACCAAATTATTTTTTACTATTTCTGAGGTGAAGAAAAAAGCAAATAGGTCAGGATTCGTTATTTCCATTAGAAAACTGTGGCGCCCCAAAACTGACCAACTGCTGTAAAAGGTTATCAAACAAGTTAGCATGAGCCCATCAGATGGTGATATTATCAAATAACTCAAACATGGAGCGGAACTTGAAAACTTTTCCTTTAACTTGCAATCAGTCAGTTAAAGAAAAGCAGTTGATCTTTTTTGCTTTACCACTAATCAGTTGGTCAAATACATGTAAAACATATTTACTCTTCTCGAATGTTTCTTCCAAATACATAACCAGCTGATTAGATGAACAATAAAAGCTTTATATCTCAGTTTCTTCTATTTTATTTAACCAACAATGTTGATGTACTTCGTTAGACGTACATTTTTGATCTATCTGTAAACCTGATACAGTTAGTCAGATTCAGGACTCCATACAGAACAGGTTTTATGACTTTAATCAGAAACCTATGAATCTGGCAATGTTTACAGAGTGGGGCTAAGAATGATCTTTTACACAGGATGACAAATAATACAAATGTGCCTCAATTGTCTTGTATCATCTCTATAATTGTACTTCAATAATTTCCCAATTTGTGATCAATACAGTACATCTATCTATACCGTATGAAGAATGTGATACATAGAATGGCATTTCCTTCAGTGCGAACACATCATAACAAGAAAACAGACAGAAAAATCTTCAGTGGTTTCTCCCATTTAAATGTTAATACTTATTTGAATCATATTTACCGTCCCCATTATGTACATTAAAAATGGATCCAATATAAATATTCTAACATCATTATTTGGGGAAGGGTGCTGTGTATTTTTTTTAACAGTACGACTTCAGTCTACAGATTTGCACACTGGCACTGTATTTACACTGTACAGAAACAATTTAGCGAAAACATTTCTTTTTATCATCTATCTTAAGCAATGTCTGAATTGTCACTTGATGCATTTTCATTCGTTTCCTCTCCAGAAAAACATCAAGAAAAACAACCCTGAAGAATCATGCGTTTAGTGGCTTCTAAATGTCGATATTCCTTTTTGTGCTGTTTGTTTGTTAGCTGGAAGAACCATACAAAATGTTAAAGACATAAAATATTTCAGTTATTTTTTTCCTCCACTATAAAAAGGGGTGGGGGGGGGTGTTAAACTAGCTTCTTACAGGCACCACAGGTTGGGACAATGGCAGTGAAGAAAGTACAACAGAAGCTCTACAGTATGTCTCAGAGTAGTGGACCCCCGTCTTCCAGTCTGTCTTCTCCCAAGTACATGTGCTGCATGGATATTGCTTTAAGCTGAATCTGAATGGCGGTCGAGATAAACCGTTCTGCGACTGGATCGGAACACTGTTGGATTCCTAGGTCCTGCCAGAGCGCCCTTGAGCAAAACACTGATTTGCATTCACTGAGCTTCAGTTAAATGACGAGACGTAGTCTGGTAATTTATTAACTGTACACTAAAGTTAACAGTGGAATGTACACATCCCTCCTTTGTGTGTGTTTGAGGTTTCTGGATGGAAGGAATTGAGAATTTAAACTTTTAGATACGCCTGAAAGCCGTTCAGAAACAGAATGAGCCGAAATCTAAAAAATAAAGGAATGTTTGTGGCCTTCGTCAATCAACCGTATTAAACAGCTGAGCCTCAAGGGAATTATGGAACGCTGCTGTCATGAGTTGTATTCCACTTTACACTTTGTTCCTAGTTTTTCTTTTACCAGCTTCACACACTCTTTGTTTCCACTAGGCCTCCTCTTCTTCTCTGCAGTCCAGGTCTTCATTGCAACAGCTCTCAGTCACACACACACACTTCAGTTTGGTTCAGCTCAGCTCCGTTTGGTTCAGTGCAGGCAGCCAGTGGGACTTGTTTTATGTACAACGACCCAGGGAGGGCGCAATCACACTTGTAAAAGTGCCAGATTGAGTGTGTGTGTGTGTGTGTGTGTGTTTGTGTGTGTATTCCAGACACTGTTCCACAGGACTGCTGCCCACCTGGTTTGCCCACTTACCAGGCAGAGATAAGAGTTTGTGTGACAGGTCTTTGTGTTCCTCCGCCGCACGCTGCCGGCAGCCAGTGTTAGGAAATGATGGCCGGACACCAGCGCACCACCATGAGGTTGTCTGCGCTCACTGACCGCTTCTTGGCGTGTTTCCTTAAGTCCTTGTATATGTCGTCACATAACCGTGAGATGGCCTGGAAGTTAAAGGAAAATCAGCTTTAAAGAAAAATGCCTCATCAAAAGCACATGTGAATGAGTAACATTAACAAATATCTGTAATCTACTGAAGTACAAGTCAGACATCATGCACAGCACAATGGCTCTGGAACAAGAAAGTCAAGCAGCCATTATTTATGTTATTTATTATTCCACTACTTTGCTGTTGGGAAATGTCAAAATGTCTGCTGTAGTCTATTTTGGATGAATAGAGGGAAAGAAAGCAGATTCATCCTGCAACAGCCACACCGTGTCTAAGACTTGTTTGAAATGCTAAGTGCAGAGAGGCAGAGGGACAGATGTTGACGCAGAGAAGCTAATTGCACAGCAACAGAGGATCTACGCTCCGTGCTTACTGTCTCTGCGTGAATGTGCGTTGAGCTTGAAGCTCTTCAAAATACTAATTACCCTGATGGCCTTGGTTCATTGTATTTCACAGTAAGGAAGCATTTAATCTGACTCAGATTTGATTAAATCGACCCCCCCCCCTTTGTTGTCCAGACTTTATTTTACTAACATCCATCTTGAACGTGTCTCTGTTGCACTTGTGATCGGATCTCACTTCTCTGCTCTATATGCAAATAATCACAGACATAATCTGTCCACGGAGAACAAATTATGTTTTTTAGCCAGTTTGAGCTTATAGATGTGTCCAATGTCAATGCGAGAGAGAGAGAGCGAGTGGAGTCAACAGGGGCTGAATGAATAAATGAATGAATGAAGGAAGATTTGGCCAATGTAGGTAAAGTATCAGTCATTATGTGATCGCCATGTGGACACAAAGAAGCGTAAGAATATGTTTGGTTCATTGTGAAACTGCAGCGGGTCAGATGAGGTCAGCTGAGTAGGCGGTCCTTCATATGTGGCCTTGGACGGATTTAGATTGACACAGCGAAAAGAATGTGGCCATGTGTCCCAGACCACCTTCGAATTTGGTTTGAGTGATCTCAGGATGCATTTGGGTGCATTCAGACCTGAGCTCCACGATGACCACTTGTGATTGGATCACTTCGGACAGACGTTAATACGAGATGTGAACGGGGTTAGCGTGTGTGCTACTCACCTCGAGTTTCTGGGCCTTTTCCCTGCTGAGGGGCTCCAGGGGGAAACTGAGGTTGTTGGCCTCAGCGAGCGAGCGGAGGTCGAAGTAATACTTGGCGTAGACGCTGGACGGCACGTTGATGTTGAACTGCAGCAGCTCCAGGAACTGACGCTCCAGCTCATTCCTTTAGCAGGGAGAGAGGAGGTTTGACAAATCAGATATTTAGTTCGGAGGCAGTAAGTTAGTGAGTCTATCAAGATTGGGTTTCTGTCTTCAAAGAAATTATGTATAGACAGACTGAAGAAGGAAACACCATCCTGGCAAATCTATCGCCACACACACACAGACAGTGGGTGTTATCATCACGTGCACAGAACCCATGCACAAGCACTGAGTAAATCCCCACCAAATCCAAGCCTGTCCTCAAAATGAAAGGGAACAATATCCGAGCATTGGAGGCCCTCAGCATTATGTGCAAGAAAGAATATTAATCCCACTTCATGAAAACGCCATTGTCATGCGTTGCCTCATCCACGACAGCTCTGTGATCCTCTCTGCAGCGTGATGACATCTGCTTTCATCTATTTCTCTTCAGTCACAAGCAATTCATTTTGCATTTTTGCGACCTACAGAGGAAGAACACTATCCATCTCTTCTTTCTTGCCTGTCCTCCCCCTCCAACCTAGACCATGCACACTTACAGGCATGCAGCAACAGACGAGCTATATTTAGACTTCACCACATCCAAATTCTGCCTAATAACACTGCTTCTTTTTTATCTTGCCGTGGCACTCACTCAGCTATTCTCATCCGTTTCTCCACTTCGCATGATTCTTCCTTTAACTCCTTTCCTGTTATTTTACAGGCAAGAGGTGTAAAGGGGAATTCAGCAAACTGGGTAACGATTAAAATAAAAATAACACTGATCTTCCAAGGAAATCAGTGTCATTAAATATATTCCAGTAAACTGCCACATGCACAGCTGAAGCACATGCCGGGCTCCTCTCCCACACACACACACACAGGTGGATTACAGTAAGTCAGCTGCGCCCAAGGACAAGAATATAGAGCCGTTGGCACAGAGGGGCATGAATGTGGAGGAGGTCAGAGGTTGCATCAGTGGCGGCACGTCTTCAGCATCATGTTCCCCCTCAGATTATTACAGACATGTCTGTTGATTTGAGACGGATGTGGTGTACGGGAGGGAGTGGAGGGTCCTTCATGCTCAAAATGCTTTTACCACATCTTAAACACTCCGAGTAAATATGACACACATGTCCATTTGAATTTGTAGTATCCAGAGTGAACCCTAACGTTAACAGTGCATCTCTTTATGGCCAGCCTCTGAAAAACTAGCCTTGTTTAAGCTTGGCGACTTGACATCATGTGAATTAGGGATGTTTATTTTTAGGTAAAAGGTGCAAGAAGAACAGATAAAAGCTATGAGCTGTATAAATCCTCTAACAAAGGGTAAACTGCACCTTCTGCGTCATGATCCTCTATCAGAGTGTTTCAGGGCCACAACAAATGACCATCAAGTGGGCAAAGGTCAACCTGAGCGTATCTAGACCACCATACATGTGACTCAACACCTCTTGAACCCAGGCAGACCCCACAAACACAGGCTATTCTCAGCAGAGAAAGACCCTGACTGTTTGTCACTGAGGTGAAGACACGTACGACAGTCTGGTAGGATGGTGAATAACAATGAAACCAGGTCAGCAACACTTAAAACTGAAGCAATGATCCGAGCAAAAGGAAACTAATTTATTGTTTAAGTTGTTTTTTTAAGCAAAAAATTTCCTAAAATGTGACAAAACAAACGATTTTAAGCATAAAAGTGTAACTGCGATGGCCGGGAATCGAACCCGGGTCAACTGCTTGGAAGGCAGCTATGCTCACCACTATACCACCATCGCTGTGTAAAGCACAGTTTTTCACCGAGAAGAAAACGAAAGTCTGGAATTTATTTGGGAGAGGGGGAAGGGAAGAGAGGAGAGGAAGGAGGCGGTACACACAGACAGAGAGAGAGAGAGAGAGACCAAGAGAGAGACAGAGACCGAGAATGAGAGAAAGAGAGAGACAGAGACTGAGAGAAAGAGAAAGACAGAGACCAAGTATAAGAGAAAGAGAAAGAGAGAGACAGAGACAGAGAATGAGAGAGAGAGAGAGACAGAGACACGCACACACACGTATTTGTGGAAACACGTTATCCGTCAGGCTCCAGCTGGTGGACACCTCGTGTTTCCTCTGTGGATTCCGTCCTCTCTGTTTCTAACAACTTAAGAAAATGCTACAGGATTCACTCCTATGCCAACTTTATTTAAAACATTGTGTGGTATATTCAGTCATGTGAAGCTGCAGCTCCCACAGACGGACACTGGTTTCTTTTAGAGCTGAGCTGCTGCGATTGAAACCACGGCAGACAGTTCTCTCCATCACAAGACCAGTGCAGCACTGAGGTGCACAAGTGGTTACTGTTGACGTTGTTGGCTTGTTTCTCACCAACCAAACTTATTTTAAAACCAAAAACAACCGGACTGAGATAACTTGCTTTTAAGATTTCAATTTGAGTTGACCTTGATTTTATCTCTTATTGTTTGTTTTATTGCTTTTGTATTTTCATTTGTTTTTTTGTCATAAACTTGACTTCACAACACAAGAGGTAACTTGTAAAGAATATGTGTCAGTGTACGTTAACAGCTGCTGAATCTACCTTTACATAGCAACAATATTATTTGTGATCATGATCCATGTGTCTCCGGTGACTCACATGTCCTCCACAGTGATATCCTTGAGAATTTGGCAGTAGTCTACGTTCCACACGGCCTGATCGTCCCACACCTTGGACGCCAGGAGGATGGCTCCCAACACGATGCGCTTCCAGTTGGCAGGGCAAATGTCGATCTCAGCGTAGGTCAGGAGCCTCTCCAAGTACACCTGAGACAAAGAGGTGTGTCACACGTAAGTAACCCAGAACAAGCTTGTCCTTTCCAACAAAGAGATCATACACAACTGAGGAACCTGTTTATTCAACAACAATTAAACAACATCTTCTGATGAAATCAGACTCATGTTGCTTTCAGTTGTTCCAGACATTCTTCGGAATCATTATGTTCTTTCCATGTTTAACTACCCTCTACTCTTCCTGACTACAACTCTTCACTGACTTTTTAACTGTTTTGAATTCTCCTGCCTACTTCTCCTCCAGGTAAAAAACCCCAAATAACGAGATGTCAGCAGATGATGAGTTCTTCCCCCAGAGCTCCTCATAAAATATCCATGTGGATGGAACACGTCCATTTCGCTGCCTCTCTCTCTCTCCCCCATTTCCATTTCCATTTCTCGGTCTCTCTTTCAGAAGCCAGATTTCCCACAGTGTGCAGATCACAAAGCGCACTCAAACCCACAGGTATCTGTTTCTAACAAGTCAGAACAGAGGCTGATCCTGCAGATCCATTGATCATCGTTTTGTTAGGATCTATGAGAGAATGTATTCTATCACACTGTAGTTTGCTCTTGTCTGTGGACGCTGTAGGGATTTGCTGCACAGGGATAACTTAATGTCAAGCTTGCTGATAGAGGCTACACCTCAAAGTTTGCACAAAAGTTTTCATAAAAACTGTTCTGCTGAGTGCACACACAGGCACAGGTCAACTCTTCAGTCTTACTTTTGTTGTAATTATTAATTTAAAATTCAAGCAATTTTATTTATTCTATTAAATTCTATGATATAATTCTTTTAATTACTTGTGTATAGACCAGTACTGCTGTCATGTACTGGGTCCTGAATAAAGGCAGGTACACACAAACACAGAGCTAGGACAATACACACACCAACAACAATAATGTGGAAGTGTGTGTATAGGAGGACTTCTGGAATAAGTGTAAAGGTCTTTCTGTCGTTCAGACAGGGTAACTTAGTTTAGTTTTTTAATTTCTCAAAGAGCCTTTCACAGAAAATCTAATCTTCTTTACTTGATATCATTTAATACATCATTGATCCATCTGCTATGGGTAGGTGGCAGTACATGTTTCAATTTAAGACGTACACGTCGTCTAGCTCGAAGAGAGGTAAACAATATGATTCTATTAAGCAACAGTGAAGTGTTAGCGTTGGTCGTGGGTGGAACATAAAACCGGGCCGTAAGACGATCGGGTGGATCGTGATTTGAAAGATCTGAAAACGTCAGACCAGAACTTAAATAGATAGCGACAAAACATGTGGATTGTACATAGAGATTACATGCATCACTTAAATCACAAATATCTTCTTATCAGATCATATTCTTGTATTTTTCCCACAACTAATTAGGGAGTTCAACTTTCATTTCCCATGAATAATATGAACTGCAGGCTGAACAGCGATCTGAATTCAGGCTGCTCACTGTGGCTTAGAGATTAGACATCTCAGCTGACATGTCTGGAAGAAAAAATTCTGGTTCGCAGAGATGCTGTATTTTTTATGGCAGAGTGGAAGATACTGTGCCTTCCACTTATAATTCTGTCTGAATCTGCACAGCAGCAGAACTGTCAGCATTATGTGACTTTAAAACTTAAACAGGAACCTGGAAGACTGATAGAAAGTAGACGCTGCTGTGCCAGAGGATCATTACCATGCGACTGGACATATGAGCCTGCCTTCTGGTTTAGACAAATGAACGAGAGCAACCTGGTTTGACTAGTTCGCTAGCGCAGCTCCGGTGGCTAATTGGACCGGTCATGCTGGGCTGGGCTTTGTGCCTGTGGGGCCATGCTAAGCTATCTGTTGTGGCCCAGAGGCTGCCAACAGACAGTGCATGTACACTCTCATCTGACAGAAGAAAGCTTGCGTGAAATGAGAAGCAGCCCACATGCTGAGTGATATGAATGTAACTCTACCAACAAACACAACAAAGAATACAGCGCCAGTGTGGTTGCTGCAAACAGCAGCCCTGTGCAAGCCGACCGCAGCCAAATGATTTCATGTTGGGATTTCTGAGCAAATATCACAGATGAGGTTTTGCTGCTAAAACAGATCAACTGATCGCCGTGCAGCTCAAATGTGGAATTGACCTTTGACTTCAGGATGAAGCTAATTCCTGGAACAGAAGATGTCAACACTAGATACAAAACTAAACTGGGAACTCAACATAATGATTCACCTACATATTATCAACATTTCCATTACTTTTAGGGTTATCTGCCTTCTCTTGTTTAACATAAAAACAACAATACAATAATAAGTAAGAGAACCTTTAAACCATAACAGTGCAGTATAAAGGGGACTGCACAATGAAGTTGACACTTGTTATCACAACATTAGCCATCAATAGTCATAGTCTCAATTCAGGCGCTACATCTGTTTGGAGGCAGGTTTTGATGCACGATTACATCACACTGGACTGTCCCATTTTGAAGGCTCCTTCAAATGCAGCCTTCAAATGCATCCTTTCATCCCTGAGAAACGAAGGCTCCAAAGGGTGTATCCTTTCTGGTCCTACCTATCCCATGATTCATTGCACTTTGGTGAACAACACGTTAAAGGAAAGTTTTGAAGTTCCTGACTTGTCACCAGTCTTCTGTTACTTCCAAATTTTCTGGGAGAACTTAAGAGACACATACTGTAGAGAAATATAAAATAAGAATCAGGAAGCAACACTCCCTCCTAGTGTGAGCACTGAAACTCACACACAGACACTCACCAAAGTGACGATCGCACACTCAGCGGTGAGCTGTGCGGCGCTGAACAGCGTCCTGACGAAGCGGTAGATCTGCTTCTGCTCCGGGTCGTGTTTTTCATAATCAGCAGGAATCTCAGACTTCTATGATGAATAAAAGATAAGAAAAATAAATGGTATGAATGTGAAACATACCACAAAATAATAATTGATCTTTACCCCAATGGAAGCTGCTAGTTGAGTATTTTGCTTATTGATGAGTGTTATTTTCAACGCTGTGTTTTAAAGCATCGAACGGAGAGGTTCTGTAAATCCTCAGATTGAAACCCTGAACATTTTTACTAAAAATACATGTGAATGATCCAGATGGCTCCAGAGATTATGAGGATTTCCCCACTGTTTGATCCGCGTGAGCTTATTTGCTGTTCATCTGTTAGTGTGGTTCGTCTTTTGATGAATCCTGGCAACTCTGTATTATTGCTATAAAGGAAACGTGTCTTCAGCAAAGGCCTTACCGAGAGCGGATGCAGTTTCTCGTCGAAAATGTCTAACAACATTCTTCCGTCGACATCTCTGAAATGACAAACGGAGAGGAGGAACATCAGAGCATGACAGGAATAAAAAACAGATGGTGTGAAACTCATTTCATATCAGATATTGCCTGTTCAAAAAGCCATTTATGGGCATTCATCTGCACTTCAAACAACAAGACTCCTGCCAATTACAGTGAAAAAAGACTAGAACAAGCTGGGCCACATTCAACAACGTGTTCGTATTCTCATCAGGTTTGTCCGTACCAGAGATTCAATCCATATTTACGAAACTCTCTTAACTATACAAACTGTTCATGAAGAGGTGCCGTATATGATACATTACCATATTCAAAAAAAAAAAAACTTCACAGGTCTATGTATCACTCCATTTATAGGCAAGACTCCTTCACAAAAATGAACAACTTCACAGTATGTGGCTTCACGTCCTGATGCCAGAAACCAGCAGAAGAAAACAGACCATTTTAGCAGAGTCAGAAGTTGGATTAGGGAAAGTTTGATTCCAGCTTTTAACCATCTGTCATCAGAGAAGCGCAATTTTGTGAAAGAAAAAAAAAAAAAGGATGGGATTCCAGTTTGATGATTAAAAAACATCTTTGAAAAGCAAAATGGCCCATGACTGATATAAGGGGCAGTCAAGTCACAGAGGTGGATGAGAGAATATTAAACAGCAGGTGGCGCTACACTCAGTCAGGTAGTGTAATGAAGCAACCTACACAAAGACACTAACGCCACTCAAACATAATCAGTGATACAATCGTTCCGCACTGACTCTGCCGTTGTTTTCTTATGGGGAGAGAGGTGACAGTCAACCAGACGGAAGGGCTAACCCTGGTGTGGAACACTCCCTGGAACTGTCACTGAGCACAGATGACTTTTCGCAGCACAACCGATGAGATAACAGCCGCATTTGATGTAGTCGGAAGCAACAGTCAAAGGAGACTTGATGGAGGAAATCTTTGGGTTTCTGCATTCCGCGAACTCTATAACACGGCTAGTAGGTTTGAGATTAGGTTTTTAAGTTTTTTTATTGTGTGAGGGCACAACTAACATTGACATTCCTGATAAAATCATCACATAAACCATTAGAATCATGATGATCTGATAAAAAGAATAATTCCACATGTTTATTTTTAGTTGCTGACTTTGGTATCATGTTCCAACTGCATAAAAAATGATCACATGAGTGGCCCACTGTTTACACATTTAAACAAGATGACATTTCATTGCAGAGGAATGGATTGAGTAAGTAGGTTGACATTTCAACATAAGCCACAAGGGGAAATTCCTATCTGCCCAGGGTTAGCTTTGTCTGCTAACCTAAGTGAACGTACAAAAACATGTATCCTACCTGTTCTTTATGTGGTAGTATATTGCAAGGGCTACACTGTAAAGAAAAAAGACATCATAATGCATATTAAACCGAATCCAGAAAAATAAATTGAATGAATCATTTGACATTAAAATTATTAAATGAGACAACAAGTCTGTTCAGCTGTGTCAGATGGAATTACCATTTGATGGTGTATTTGAGGTTGGGTTGACTGACGGTGCTGTCGTCCAGGAATATGGTGGAACACGAGCTGTACTTCCGTCTCACAGGGCCTGGGTGATGCTGGAGTCCGCAAACAAACACACACACACAAACACACACACACACACACACGTGTCAAACTCTATTTCTGTCAGACCTGCTAAAACGCCTGAGAATGGCTATGAAAAGTGGGCCACCTGGAAGCCCACAGACTAATTCTGTCATTCATCCTTCAGTGTCTCACATGTTTGCATGCAGGAATGGCATTTATGGTGGAGTGCATCTTTAGAGAGCCACTAAACTTTCATTGGCTCATTCTGTTCTACTCATCCAATCAAAAGCATGAATGTATTGTTGAAGATGAAAGTACCAGAGAAACAGTTTCTCCCTTTATTATTTAGACAAAAAGTAATTTGCTGATTCAAAAATGCAAATATTCCCTTCAAGACCTGAATCTATTTTTTTCTTTTCAAAATAAAAGCAAAGCAATGCTTATGGGTTTCAAAATAAAAATCTGCATCAGTGACTGCATATTCTTGGGAGGAATGGGCAAAGATGAACAACACCATAATGGGATGAAATCATTTCTACATTTCACTGTATCTAAATAAAGGCCTTTAACTACATCTGAACACTGAGTTCTTTTCAGGTTATTAAACATGACTGATGCTACAAATGGAATCTGTGGAGTTCGATGAGGTGAAAGACGGGCTGCATTATGAGGAGGAGTTTACCTTGCTCTCCGAAATGTGTGTGAACTTGCAAAAAATACAAGACATCAAAATTACCACCAGCATTATCATAATTATTACAATTTCATGATACAACCAAGAAATCAGTTGGATCTTTTCACAATGCGCTTCATTAACTTTCACAGTGGGCTTGAGTTTACTCACATGGTTGATGTAAAGGCTCTTCCGTTTCTCTCTGACTGAAAAAAAGAAAAAGACGAACGGACAAGTGTCAGTGCAGTACACCACCCTGACAGACAGGGAGCAGCATTTACCCAGGGTTCATAGGAGAATAATGGATTGACAGTTTTTTCCCTCTAATTATTCTACAGTACATTAAACAAAAGCAAAGCAATTTCAGCACGTAGCACTTCATATATTCAGAGACGCTGAAATGGTTTTCTCTCCTGATACATTTGTGTTTTAATGTGTGAAAAAGTGGGTGAACTAATTAATTAACTCATTCATCATTTGGGCCATCACAAGTCTAAATTAAATCAAGCAAGGGTTCGTGTTAATGGAAGTGTTTTAAGTGTATTTGAAAAAAAAGATGATTCTGGTCAATTGCACTGTTAATTATGTTTACTGGACGTGATGATTATTTCCTTTTGTTAAGCTCACTTCTCTGTTGCTTCATGTCATTCTGAATATGGCAACAAACACACACAGCTGTATGTGTGTCTATGTGTGTATCCCCATGTGTGTGTGTATGTGTATATGTTCTCTCTGATGTAGGAAAACACACAAGAGGGAAAGGGAGGCAAAGCAAACTGGAGCAGTGATGTTGTAACTGTCTGGCACCTCATATCCCAGTACTGACTGTCTCTCACCTCTCCAGCACACAAACACACGCACACACTGACGGACACACTCACACACACCAATGCAGTTTTTTCCCCAATGAGCAGTTATGACTGTGTGCGCTGCTTTCTAGCAAACAGCAGCAGGCGATTACATCATAAATAGGGCTGCAGATTTTCCTGAAACCACAGCTAAATCCCAATTCTGGAGATTCGTAAAAAAGAAAAACTAAAATGTTTTTACACAACAGGACACAACACCTGCCCACACAATGTACTGTGATACTTGTGCCCATACTCTTGGGTGAATCCTGATTTGTTTTCATTCAAGATATCTAAAGTATGAGGGTCAGAAAATCTCAGGTTGCAATTATTAAATCGTAACTTTAAGAGAATAAAGTGGAAATTGTTCAGTTATACTTTTGTAAAGTTTCACAAAAAAATACACAACCCTTTTCCTATTCCTAAGAGAAAATCACATAAACTTGAGGAAATAATGAGATTGGTTAAAGATTTTACATCCATCATCTTTCTTTTTAATTTACAACCTTATCCTCACAATAATATGACTCTCACAACTGTTCCTTGTAATTTTGTGACTATTTCCCTTGTTAAATTATGACTCTTTTCTAATTAAAGTACGACTTCATTCTCATAACACGATGACTTTTTTTCTTGTAAAATGATGACCTTTTTCTGATATTAGGACGTTTCTTTCATTAAATCTCAACTTTATTCTCATTAAGAATATTGCTCATTAAATCAAGACATTGTTGTTTTATTAATATTACAAAATTATTCACAAAATCTCAAAAATATATCTCTCAACATGGCCCTCATAAATCAGGTGTAATAAAAGTGCTAGTAACATGAAAAATAAGTCATGCAGCCCCATTCATAACAGCGTAACTTACGGACGGGCAGGTACAAAGACAAGAACACACGCTGAAACACACCAGAAGCTCAGCAGTGATGGCGAATATAAATATATATACCCTGAGACAGAAGACAATACAGATCGACGCACATGAAGTGTCTGAACACACAGTAAGCGTATACCTGCCGGCTGAGACCAGACACAGTCATGCTCACCTCTTTTGTTGGGCACAGCAACTGAAAAACAAAAGTCCAAGTTGTCTCTATGTTTGCTGATGACACAGATGCACAATGGAGTTCAATGAAATAAAGACTGCAGTGTATAAATGAGCCCATTGTGTGGTATCCTGTATTTGGTACTTATGTGCAATGTGTTGGGAAAATAGGCCAGCGAACATTCACACAAGAGCCCGATAAGGCTAATAAAAGAGCATGGAGCCTCAGCCTCTAATATCAGATCAATACATCAGCCTCCAGGCTAACAACTCTTCCGCTGAACCAGTTTTTCCAACAATATTAATCCTCTCTGAAGAGATAAAATCTTCACAAATAAACTTCAACACATTTCAGTTGAAATGTGATATTACTGTCTCTCTGTTTAAAGTAAACGATGAAATGATCAAAACTCCAAACCACTGAGTCACAGAAAATCTGACGGAGAAGCAGCTGGTAGGAAACTTTAACGGCGGCCTGCCTGCAGCCTCTTTAGTGGATTAACGGATGCTGCATAGTGGTCCTTCTGTGTAGCTCCACATCTGCATCTCTGCATCAATGAAACAAACGTGCTATCCCATGATGTAGGAGGATCTCTTCAACTGAATTGGTTACAGATTCATTTTTTCAGTAAAAACAGGGACGATCGAACGCATAAGGATCTTTAATTGAATTTTCTGAACTGTGTGTGCAGCATTAATATTTAAATGATTTGATTAAAAACACTTTGTGGAATTGATTCACCAGTTTGCATGTTAATCCATAACCTTGTTTACACATTCTGTAACAGACTACTTCTCATCAGTCATTTCATCAAGGTATTAACTCTGAATGAGACACATAATATCACAGTCCTTGAAAACTGAACCACACATTCCTCCGATTCTTCATTCTTCATTCATACAGTCATCAGACGGCTACAGGAGTTGAATCATCCAAAACAGAAGGGCAATAGAAACAGGTGTGAATGACACAGAGTGATAGGAATCCCTCATTAATCTCAAGATAAATTTCATTATGGGCAGCACAGCCATCATCACATTACAGTCTTG
Organism: Paralichthys olivaceus; assembly: GCF_024713975.1. NCBI lineage: Eukaryota > Metazoa > Chordata > Actinopteri > Pleuronectiformes > Paralichthyidae > Paralichthys > Paralichthys olivaceus. The sequence continues at coordinate 10,922,106 of NC_091109.1, forward strand.
CTTTTGATGTGCATCTAAGTGAATTGCAGAGCGTCCAGGGAAGTGTAGGAGGAATTTATGTGGTTATTTGTGATGAATGTGGGGGTTCAAATAAAGCCACAACAACAACTAAGACTTTTCATCACGTTACCACAAACCACACTAGAGCCAATATGAGCCTTTAAAGGACATATCAGTATCTGTGTTGAATGCACCAATATGAAAACTTTTATTTTATGTAAATAAACAATGCAGAACAATGCATTTCTGTTGACATTTTACATAAAAATGTAGGTAATTTTTGTGATTCAAGTTTTATAAATATTGTATTTGTGTTGGATTTTATTTAAATACATTCACATTTCCTTGTCACTAGGTTTGATAATGACATCTTAGGAATTGTTGCCAGATTTCAGTAACTATATCAGTAACAGAAATGTTTTATTCCCTTGGTATTTGCATCATCCTCCACAAATTCCTATTAGTCAGACTAGACCACACACACCAGGTCTGAGCAGGTCATAGTAGGCCTGAAGTAGAAAATCTGCTTCATGGACAGTAAGGCAGTTGTCAACCTGATCACTTTCAAGGACTGTGAAATCTGACTGTCCTCATAGTAAATATACTATTGAAATACCTTCCTAAACCGAGGAGTGAGGACATTTTCAGAGACAGTTTCTGAGAGAACACAAGGTGCAGATGAAATGGAGCAGAACTCACCATCCGTTTGTGACTTGCTGAGGAAGATGGTACTGGCCCTGGGATGATCTGAGGGGTTATACTCCATGGGCAGATCTGGAAGAAAGAGAAAAATAACTTAAGTCTCACAGGCAGTTCTTAAATTATAGATCCATTCCAAACTGATTTACAAGCAGCATACTGTGAACAGTAAAGTTTGTTTAATCGCTCAATCATGATCTTTCTACATTCAGCAGCAGATGAGTGGAGCTGTAGTTCTGAGGGCTCTGACCAAAACACATTGTGGAATCAAACCTTTCAATCTGGGGCTGAAAACATGGGACTGGCTTCAGGGGTTGACAAGCTCGCTTGTATTACACTGGGACGGAAACACAATCTGTCGGCCAACAGTTTGCTGCACCAGCGCTGTGTAAATGGCCATTTGTAAATCGATGCCCTAAACAAACACAGCAGAAAGGTATAGATTTGTTTTGTCTGCACTACACACACATTCACCACCTAGGATCCACCCGGGGATCAGACACAAGATGCTGCTAGAAAATGCAAAAGGTTCTATGAGCATACATGACGTCATCTGGCTTCTGACTGTGAACTAGACTGTTACAGGTGAGTCACCAGGTACTCCATAACACAAGGGGTTTCCACTATAAGTTGTCAGCTTCTCTGTGTTTGTTTTGCTCCGTACACATGAACATAGGACAGTTTGGGTGCTACAACAGTTGAAGCATTTACCTATGTACACATACAACTCCTGAAGATTCCACGACTTGGATGACTGAGAATCTTAAAGTGTCATTTAAATTTACTTTTGTACTGTTCTTCCCAGTATCTGCCTTGTAGAGACAGGACGACCTTTCTTGTCTTAACATTTATATATCAGTAGTTTACAGCTAATCATCTGCATTAAACAGCGATTATGGCTTTGAGGTAAGAACATTCACTTTCTCTATTGTACTGGACAAATTAAGACACAGCTTTCTTTGTAAGTTTGATGTGACATGGCTGTCTGATATTTAATGAGCTGACACTAATTATTGTCAATATTACTAGATTAATGTGTTTTTGGTCAAATCATCATCTAAGAAAAGTCGAAAAAGTCGAAAAGCTAAAGCCATTCAATTTTAAAGCGATAAAACTGAAGAAAAAATTAAATTGAATTGGCTGGATACAGTTTTCTGAAGAGGCTGATTGTTTATCAGGATTTCTGTTAATCTTCTGATGATCAATCTATCAATTAATTAATCATTCCAGTGCTAGTGTGTAATTGGAAAATAAATGTAAAGCCTATTCAGGCTAATCTTAAGGAATACACGTTCGTTCTTTTTCTTCATGAAGCTAATTCTCTCACCTCACAGCCTCAGTTCACTTTTTGGTTTCCATTCCTTCATTTACATACACCACCCTCCCCCTTCCCCTCCTGTCTGATGTGATGACATGTTAATACCAAACCAGAGCCAGCGACAGTAACGTCACCAGGCAGATGGCAGCTATGCAAAACCACTGAGTGTATCAGCATACGTTTTATGCCCCATTACTTTGCCCTGGTTAAACCCCACAGGACAAATCATGTTTTTATAAACAAGACATTCATAAAGAAGAGTGGGGTATTAAGAAGGTTTCTGTAGCCTGAAGACATCACATTCATATCTGTGGATAGTAAAACAGAGTCTCAGTTGTTGGAACACTGGACTGGTATTATCCCTCCTTGATGACTTGAATTTTATGGTGGTCAGGTCAGTTGATTTAATATCCTGAGCAGCCTGAGAGAAAACATTTGTTGACATAAGGTTAAGATTATTACTGTGTTTCCAGCTGGGTTAAGCATTAACTTCTAAAATCTACAAACCCAGGAACAGAAGTTACGAGAAGCACAGATGAAATATTGCAACC